>NW_027279881.1:82500-190782 GCF_046629955.1 Centroberyx affinis
GATATCACAAAAAGTTGCATATTATAGCTTTAACATTGTAGCTGAAGTCCACTCTGAACATTGCAGAAATGGGGAACACGGATAAAATCAAACATGCAAATTCTAAAAAGCCACAATACTGTGGTCTAAAGCAGTTTATTGGGTTTGCTGAGTTTATTTGGTCCGCGTGTCACTTTATTTTGAGTGAATGCCAAACCCCATGATTCATTGTTAGAATGATGCATCAACTTAAAAACACTTATGCAAGAGTTTTATAATAATACAACAACCTCCAACACACCTGCTGCCAACAGCCTCCTCTCCATCTAATTTTATAATCCTCCTCTTATTAAAAGCATTTCTTTCATCATGGCGGTAATTAGCTGGCATGAATCACATCTATTTTCATGACATTTGAAATAAGCAGAACAATGAGCACCTGTGTGTTAAGTGTGACCATGCAGCTGAAAGCATGCAGTGAATCTGAGGTATTTTATAGTTCATTGTCTGCCCAAACATTCGGAAAGGAAAAACATTCTCCACAAGAATGCAAGCACTAAATTCTTGGTGTTGATACACAAACACACAAAAAGTGATGTGTTATGGTTTCTGCTTGGATATTGATGGCTGATTGACATCTGATTATCTCCACCAGCCCCAATCCCAGTTTAAATAAGGATAAAATGTGCAGCAATCAGTCAGAGGATATTCACTGGTGTCTTTTTCACTGACCTGGAATCAGTTGTTACTTCTACTTTGCCATGTAAACTAACAACTTGCTAGAAAGTTTTTTGGATGGGGAATCACTGGAGGAAGGAACAGATTATTGTTTGTTGTGTTTAACGGACAACTTTTTCAAGGGTGCATCTGTTACGTTTTTGCCGAGTTTGACGCACACGGCAAACACAGAACGAGGAGACTTAAAAAGATTACAGTATTATTCATGTTCTACTCCATAGTCGCTTTGTAAATACTCTTCAGGCTTCCTTCAAAGTGTTTCAGCAGCTTGCCATCCCAGCAGTCCACCTGCCTCTGGTCTGGTCTCCCCAGGCTTCTCCACCTGCCAACAAAGACCAGGAAATGTATTTGTGGGAGAGGTACCACTCCTTGGATGCATCCCAAGTCTCTTATTTGATATTTCCTCGCTCCTCACTCCTCGCTTGAACCGGAAGTCGTTCTGCTCCGCCATTTTGAAGGTCGTCCCAAAGCTTTTATTTCTGCTCCGAGGAGCGAGGAGCAAGGAGGGATCTCTGATCTTTGAATGAGATGGCAGAGTACAAGTCAAACAGTACAAGTGTAAGTGCCTGTTATTTTATGCTTTTTGATATATAACGTTAATGCAAGAACATGGGGAACCTAAATTACGTTTATTTCATCCACAACCCGTTTTGTCATGCAGAAACAGACGTTGCTTCACATGAGGAAAGGACGTTTCATTTCTCTAAAAACATATTTCCTAGTTTCCTCTCTCCTCACAAACAGACAAAAGTGAGGGAAACGTGGCTGCAATTTAAGAGACTTGGGATGCACCCCTTGTGTCACTGGCTGCTCCTTGTGTCTCTCCGCCCCTAACGCTCGAACCCGCCCCCGCCTGCCACAGCATCCTAATGAACTCCAGTGAAGTCAGATCAAATTTATTTATGAAATGCTTTTAGCAAACAGATAAAAACAAGAGAAACAAACTCAAAGAAGAACAGCAACAACAGACAAATGAGAGTCAGAGCCAACATGTCCAGGCTTAATAATCCTCCTGCCCTCATTAGTGTTAACCAGTGTTTCTCAAACTAAGGGCCAGGAGCCAAAATGGGTCTCAGGCCCTGTTTGTCTTTCTGGGTCTCCACATGACAGGTGCACTAGTAAGTTTTAGTGATAATATGCACCAGAGCAAATATAAACTTGAAATCTGCGTCCCGGGCTCGAAAAGTTTAAGAATGGCGTAAAGCACGTCAGTTTTCGACTGTTTTAACTTGTGAGTCACCGAGGAGAAATCTGTTCAAATACGCTCTCCATGTGTCAAACCCCTCTTTCATCCTGCTGGATTAGCTACTTGAATTCAACTGGCAACCAAATGAAAAAAAAACCCACCACACACCACGTTTTCTGTTTGCGTGGGCGAGTCGCAGGTCAGAACGTGGAACTGGAACATTACCGTCCTGGATTTTCATTTTGCGTTTTTGCGTTCGCCAAGGACTGAGAAGACTGGAGTACGTGAGGTTTGGGGTCGCAGTTACGTGCCTGGTCTCCTGACAGCATGACTAATGCTACACACAGAGAGAGAGAGAGAGAGAGAGGGAGAGAGTGAGAGAGTGAGAGAGAGAGCTAGTAATGACTGGCTGCCCTGGAGCTTGGTCAGATCCAGGTCATGACGTCGACAGGCCTCCAAACCAGCTCTTCTCCCTGCAACTGCAATTACACTCACTGTCTGTCTGACACACACACACACACACACACACACACACACACACACACACACACCGCACACACACACACACACACACACACACATAATCTCAGGCACAATCATACACAAATGGAAATACACCCGCATGCACACCTGGAACAAAGTGCACACATGAAGCAGACACACAAGCATACATGCACACATAGACACATGCATATGACCCTATATGGATATACATGCACAAACACACACACACACACACACACACACACACACACACACACACACATACATACACACATACACACACCACACCGCCTGATCATCTCGAAACTACTCCTCACCTCAGCTCTTCACTGCACCCCGCCTCTCTCCTCAGAGATGTGATGCATAACTTTCCTCCACCCCCGACACATGCACGCACACACACACACACACACACACACACACGCACACACGCACACACACACGCACACACACGCACACACAACCCCATCAGGAGTGAAGGACATTTGTGGGGAATTGCTTTCCTCCTCTGATAAGGCCGCTGTGATGTCAGCAGCCCAGTCGCCGTGGGGGCGATGACTCATGTGGATCACTGGAGGAACCCCCCCCTCCCCGCCCTCCCTTCCCCACACACACACACACACACACACACACACTCTCCGCCCACCCAGCCTCCCGTCGGCCCACTGGCCCGCTTCACTTCACTTTACCTCCGCAGGACCGATTCCACATTCCCCCACGGGTTTCCCCCTGTTGAGCTATCAGTGCGGTAATTGGTTGCTTGGGTTTGCTTCGCCACATGGGGACCAGGGAGAAGGGGGATAAAGGGAAAAAAAGAAAAAAGAAAAAAACACAACAACATGGAGATGAGATCCAGAGTATGAGTCATGCGTCAGGGAAAGGAATGAAAGTGCGGCTGAGCAGAGCGGCTCCTGTGACATTTCTTACAGCCAGCCAACAGTCATTCTGTCTTATTTCCAGCCAGGAAACCAGAAGCATGCCAGAAGCATTTTAATTAGCCGTCAATAGCCCGCTTTTCCTGTTTCCACACAAAACAAGCCATTTAGTTTGTCTGTGGAGAGCAGCGATGGTGTTGGATGCCCACATTCGCCCGTGTGACCCCAAAGACCTTCATCTGCTGAGTCTGGCTGCCCCAGTTCAGTCCAAACCAATCCCAACACTTCATGCAAACGGGATCTTTAGAAGTCTGTCTTAAAGCAATACTCCACTTGGTTTTAACACGGGGGTTATTCGGCACTTGACCACCATGGAAACCAGAATATAAACTAATCACTAAAATGGATGCAGCTGGACGAGTTTGTAGCATTCAGATTTTTTACTTCCCATTCCCATTTCCCCGAAAAATAGCCTGAAAACTGAAACTTTGTGAACAGATTCAACAACAGATCCTGCTTTTAAGACATTTAAGGCATTTTTATTCTTGGTTTACACTAAAATGAATATTTAAAACAACTATCTCTCCTAAATGGTATCCCTCTGCTATGTTCTCTTCTATCAATAAAAATGCTATTTGGTGAAATTATGGTCTAAAATGCTGGACCAACAGTTCATTTAAAATCACAGTAGTGGGTTCTGCTGTTGAGTCTGTTCACAAACGTGTTAAATGTCACTTTTCAGGCTATTTCCGTGGCTCATTCAAATGAATGGGAAATAAAAATCTGAACGCTACAAACTCGTTCCCGCTGCATCAGATCTTGGTGATTAGTTTATATTCTGGTTTTCATGGTGGTCAAGTGCCGAATAATCCCCCATGTTAAAAGAGGAATATTGCTTTAACTGGTCATTATCCAAGATTATTCTCCACACATCCAAAAGCGATCCCACTCCACTGTTTGTGTTTGTGAGAAACTGGCAGCGGTCTCCGGATAATATTTGTCAGCAGTGCCAGTGCGAGCCGATGGGGATTCAAACCATTTTTTTTTTTTCCAAAAACCACATCCGGGCGTTTCTATTTTTTACTTACAAATGTGAGGCAAGGTGCGGACTTTGGATAGTCAAATGTTGATACTCAACTATCAGGTGACAGAAAGTAGATGTTCAACAAATTGCCACTTGCCTCTTCTCTCCTTCTCCTCGTCTCTATGGACCAGGGAGAGGCAACCATGTGTCATGGATATTAAAAAGTTTGGGAACCCCTGAGACAGATTTATGCTTTCTAAATTTAATGCTGCGCTGCTAGTAGACTCAGGTTTCTACACAGTCCAGAATTCACATCAAAGGTTTCCGCTCTAACAAAGCCACAGAGTTGTAGATTACACAATGCAAGTTTAACGATGAAGAAAAAGTCGTAGCAGTCCCAACAAGCCCTGTTTGGATTTCGCCATCTAATCAGGAAGCACATCCACACAAATCTTTCCAAGAAGAAGAAGAAGAAGAAGAAGATATTGATCACCAGCCAAGACTCATGTGTTGATGTTCTGCCAGCTGTCACACCGACGTTTCCGTCTTGGAGAAGTTAGCAAGTTAACAAGTTGTCAAGTGAGTATAATGTGTCACTGAAAGGTCTGATGAGTTTCAGGAGATACAATGTGTGAAGTGTGAAAATTAGTGTATAGTTATTCAGTGTCTGGGTTAGGGTTAATCTTAGGGTTAGGGTTAGGTAAGTAATAGGGGTAGGGTTACACAGTCTATAGTAGGGCTGCAACTAACGATTATTTTCATTGTCGATGAATCTGTCGATTATTTTCTCGATTAATCGATTAGTTGTTTGGTCTATAAAATGTCAGAAAATGGTGAAAAATGTCATACTGTCATAGAGAAGTAAAGAAACCAGAAAGAATTTTGACTTATTTTTCTTAAAAAAATGACTCAAACCGATTAATCGATTATCAAAATAGTTGGCGATTAATTTAATAGTTGACAACTAATCGATTAATCGATTAATCGTTGCAGCTCTAGTCTATAGCAGGGAGAGGCAACTGTGTGCCATGTAGGGCCGAGAGTCTGCAGGTTTTCATTCCAACCAAACACTACAGCAGCTGATTTCACTGATGAGTTCCTCCTCTCTGGTTCAAGGTGTGTTGATCAGATAAATCAGCTGCTGTAGTGTTTGGTTGGAATGAAAACCTACATTGCACACAGTTGCCTCTCCCTGCTATAGACTATGTAACTCTAACCCTAACCCTAACCCTAAGATTAACCCTAACCCAGACATTGAAAAACTATAGACTCCTTGTCACATTACTGTATCTCCTGAAACTCATCAGACCTTTCAGTGACACATTATACTCACTTGACAACTTGCTAACTTGTTAACTTCTCCAAGACGGAAACGTCAGTGTGACAGCTGGCAGAACATCAACACATGAGTCTTGGCTGGTGATCAATAGCTTCTTCTTCTTCTTGGAAAGATTGGTGTGGATTTCGCTTCCTGATTAGATGGTGAAATCCAAACAGGGCTTGTTGGGACTTCTACGACTTTCGTTAAACTCGTTAAACTTGCGTTGCGTAATCTACAACTCTGTGGCTTCGTTTTGAGAGCGTAAACCTTCTTTGATGTGGACTCTGGACTGTGTAGAAACCTGAGTCTGTAGCAGTGCGGCATTAAATTTAGAAAGCATGAATCTGTGTCGGGGGTTCCCAAAACTTTTTAACATCTTGGAGCCTAAAATAGATTCACATTACTGCAGGCCACAGATGCCCATAAGTCTGATTTGTCTGATGAACCTCCATCTCCATGTTGTTAGATATAATTTAAATCAGAACTGCATGACTGTCACTACTGTAGGAGGGGAGATGACACAGGAGAGAGGGAAACTTATGATCAGGATAGTCATTTTCTTATTGTGCAAGTAAACTGTTTCTCATTTTTCATTTTAGTTGAGGCAGATTCTGTCAGTCACCTTCCCTATCTAAATTTTCTGCAGGGATTCTTGTGACCTCACAGCCTCGCTTATCCTACAAAAAAAATAAATAAAAAAATAGATATTTGCTATTTTTTCATGCTGTGATCTCAGCAGGCTCTCTGACGTGGGAGAGGATGCGGAGCCAGGAGATCTGCAGTGCTTTCCTGCAGCCTAGTGGTGTGGTAAAATGTAAGCCTGGGCTCCTCGTAATGTTCAAATACGCATTTGGGGGAGTGACGCTGTTACAGTTGCCTTAAACGACCCTGGATGTACTGGATGTACTGGATGTACTGAATGTACGAAATATTAGGGACACTTCGTCTTTGCATGAAGCACGCTGATGAGGTGAATCCAAGTAGAAGCTGTTATCCCGTTGTTGATTTATCTTATTACATCTATACCAATCACAGAGAAGATTTAGATAGCGAGAAGCAGCAGAGTTAGAGAAGGATTTTTTAGACAACTGAGATGTAGATTGTGCAAACAGGGGCTCAGTATCAGGAAGATGACCCAAATATTTTGTACATTCAGATTTAACTTTGCTCTACGCCAGCTTTTGATTCTCCAAGATTTCTGCTGTGATTTTATTCTGTCTTCATTATATAATTGGCTGTCATGCCTTTTGATTGAAATGCCTGAAAAGCCCCGATTCACTGTACAAAGAGTAACACAACATACTAATACAGCATGAGGTAAATTCCCAGCTTTTCTTTTTTTTTTCCATTTTCTACATTCCACAGAGCGGTTTTAGCAGCACACTGGTTAAGCCTGTGTGGTTCCCAAAGTTATATCCCAACCTACAGTGTAGAAACGTAAATAAATCTCTATCTCTTCTTTATCAGCTATGCTTTTCGTTGAATAGCCTCTTGTCCAGTCACACCCTAAAATGGTGATTAGGTCCAACATCATAAATTAAAATGGATCTGGGTTCATTTTCCCCATTTTCCAAGGCATCGACTCACAGGTGAGTTGACTGTCCCCCCAATTCAGTCCATCACTACAGTGTGTATAGACATGATCCAAACACATTTCCATCAGTGTGTTGTGGCTTGATGTGATCCAAATATTTAAAAAGCACATACAGTCAGTGGTGTTAATTCTTACACATAATGGAGAGTGGAGAGTAGAAAGCATTATGGTTTTTAAGAGTCAAGTCTGATTGTTTCATTTCCAGAGCAGCTGCTCCCCCTAGTGGTTCAGTTCGGGACGTGCTGTGAGAAAATCTGCAGGCTGGGTTCATGCTGTGTGGTTTTGTTGTGTTGCATTCTGTCGGTGTGTCTGTTTGGTTTGTTGGATCATGGCACAGCAATGTTACCATGCATAACTATTTACTTCCCAATTGTGTTTTTTTTAACACACGTTAAAACTGCACTAGAATTTGCACTAATCACAATCACAATCCCCACACTCAATTTTAAATTTATTTTAAATGTATTAATTTAAATTTCTTACACTGGATAACACCACTCAGACACTGTGGACATTGAGACACTTTTAATTGTTTTATATTTATATTGTTATATTGTTATGTATATTGCCTACATCCTTTCTGCCCTATTCTTATTCTATTATTTTTTTTATTAATTACCTTCTCTTTGTTCTGCTACTGTACTGTACATTGCTGCTGTGACACCCGAATTTCGCCTAGGGGATCAATAAAGTGCATCCTTATCCTTATCCTTATCCTTAAAATGGCAACTAAGTAAATAACTGCCTCTCTTTCACTGTGGTAAGATGTAGAAGTAAAATAAGTATTTTGGATATGCTAATGATAGTCTGATAATATGTCTTAATCCTTTGTTGATAGATACTGTCCTATTGATAGATACTATTGTACATAATACTTATTTAGAATACTTACCTTAATACTACATAAGCTGATCATATCCCATGTCCTTGGCCTATAGATACCATTGATAGATAGTATGTCACTCAGTACTTAACAATATTTAACTTAATTACAAAATATATTTATTGCACATGTAGCTCCACTATTCACATTATTTCATCTGATCAAAGTGAAAGATTGGGTTTTCAAGGTAAGCTGTACTTTCAACATCCCCTTTTTATAAACCACTGCCTCTGTTTGTCCTCTAGGCTGCAGCATCACACTGAGTTTGACGCTCAGTGATATTTCAGTCCTGCATGCAGCCTGTTAACTGTCCTCTGCAGCTACTGCACTGTCAACAAAATGGCTCTTGTGTATCATAACATTCACCTCTGGAAATAAAAGTCCAACACCTTGGAGAGATTCTGTCTGTCAAGCACAGTTTAGGGCAATAACAAGGGTTTGATGCATTCACCTTCCCATTGTATTTTCATTTTAACTCATATTCTACATTTTTGTGCCTTCGTAATGAAGTGATAAATAGCATAAATTCTCATAATGGTTCATGGTTATTGCTATGAGAAGCATTTAGCTGTGTCAAAAATTTGCAGTATTTGCCTGTACACTTAATCTTTCCTTTATTATGATGAGGCCAGGGCACAATTCATTTGAAATGTTTGAAACTCCTTTAATATGCCTATGATGATTATGGATTTCAGCATTAAATGTTCAAAAGGATAAAAAAAGGGAAAGTTTCAGTTCAGAGTGTGAAACCCTGAACAGAGACTGTGATGAGACACGTCTCCTTTGATTTTTGACACAGATCCTAAACTCTTCAACAACGATGTGTCCACTTCAACACTTCCTTGTTTCTAGAGTGGAAGATAACATGTTTGCTTCACTTTTAAGACGTAAATAGCAATACATGTGGACACAACCTTCGTTATTAGCACACACAGCAAATCAGCCAGTATTTGTAAGTGTTGATTTTTCAGTGACAATTATTTGGAGTTGACAAGTGTTGATTGAACTAAAATGTTCAATTAACTCTGAAGGGTGTGAACTTCTATAAACATTGGCTAAGGCTAAGGTTTATCTTTTTTCCACTCAGAGTTAAATTCATTTTCTACTGTTGTCTCAAGTTTGACACATGGATATGTTAATATGTTTAAGACTGCATATTGGGCAATTTATCTTGACAACGCATCTTAGAAAGCAGATGACTTACAGTAAAGAGTTACCAAGAGCTTTTCGTGGAACTGAGGCTGCAACACCCTCAAAAGAGACTTTCTCACACTGGTGCAACATTGTGGTTTTGTTCAACTTGGGAGGTTTGTCTCTCTAAAACCACTTTTCACAAGCTCTGACCGCTTGAGAAGGATATTACATGTAGTGGATGCTCATGTGGCTTAGCAAAAAAAAAAAAAAACAACCAAAAAAACCCCAAATAACAAAAACACTTTGCTGTGTGTAACTTTCCCCACAGATTCCTTTGATCACAGAAATCATGTGATCTTAGCCAACAGATTTGTAGCACGAGTTTACAGTCTGTGTGACTGTATGAGTAAGAGTTTCATTCCAAAACAACACATCCACCATTTTGGAAAATGTCACCTACATCGACAAAATGATTGCTGGTATTAAAAAACTACTCAGTATTATTGCAGTTATTAACTATATTTCGCTAATAAGCACTTTACTTATAATATAGAGCAGTGGTTCTCGACATTTCAACCCATGATCCTAAAATATGATGCGATGGTTGCTGACATTTTCCTGTCCCATGTAAACACTAAGAATTGTGAACTTTGACACCAAATGATGATTTTCATTTTACCTTTACAAATTATTTCACTGGATTAATCATTGGGAAAAGCCTAGACACTGCAAATACTCATCATTTCACAAGAAAAAGGGAATATTCATTACAAAGTTTAAACCATGATTTGCACATGAAAACAATTTTTTATTTTCAGATTTTATGAAACATCTCGTGACTATCTGGGGGCCCACAACCCCTAGGTTGAGAACCACTGTTTTAGAGGATGTAAACATCTGGGTTTTTCAGCAATGGACAGAAGTTACTGGGGTTCAGCCAATATGGGTTGTTGAAGGCTGATACCAATATTTTATGCTGCTATTCAATCTTTACATTTTTCTACTTTTATGCAAAAAACAAGGATTCGGTGTGTTGTGTCTCTCCAAAATGTTATACTTTAATATAATTGTATATATACTGTATATAACTATAGTGTTTTAGACTGATACTCTTTATATTTATTTTGGGTCCACATGAGTCTTTGCTCCTGGGAAAAACAGACTGTTTGAAGCATTCAGGTTTGACAATCTTGGTGTTTTTATTGTAAGTATTGCATCTTCAACTTACACAGCTAGAATCATCATCAGAGTGCATGTTTTACAAAGGATGGCCACAAGTTCAGAACAACAGGGGGGGTTCCCTAAAGTGGGACTGCTCGTCCGGGAGCACGGTCGGGCCGACTTGACCTCGCCGCCCCGTCCGGGAGCGTCAAGTCTCCCACGCCGCGGAGACGGAGAGAGACGGACGCCGAAATGGAGTGTGGGTTAAAGAGACACACTGCCCTTCCACTTCGACAGGCTGTCACCTTTCTGACCGAGCTGCAAAGTCAGAACTCAACACCACTAAAACCCTCACCTTCACCTTCACCACACTCAACACCTTATGTCTAACCCTAACCTTAAATACAGAGGCAAAAATATAGCTTTTAAATCACCAATTTTCAAAGATATGTCGATTTTTTTTGACTTTGCAGCTCAGCCAGAGTGTGAAAACCACTTTACTCATCCTGATCCAAGACCTGGTGGGATCAGCACCAGAGTTGGGGTCAATTCACTGTCAACTCAAAATGTAAATTGCACTGAAACGGCAATTCATCAGATGATAGAGACTTCATTTGCTATAATCTCACACTGGATGTCCTTGTCCTTTTATGACAAATGCTATCCAGTTATTTGAATTTTAAATATCTGCTTCATGAAGTACATGAGTAGCTGGTAAACGGACCCCAACTGTGATCAGTGCGGACTAATCTGGGCCAGGCGTCTTTCCCGCACAGCCTTAGTAAAAACATGGAGAGCACACACACACTCACAGGAGAGAGGAGGACAGACCCGGGGTCAATAGCATTAAAATTATTCTTAGCGTTTGTTTTATCTTGCTTAGAGTACCAGATCGGAGCGGTTTGCCACGTAAGACGATACAATGAGTGCAAGAGAAAAAAGGAAAATAGTTGAAAGTCAATGTATTCTACCTTTTTGTGATTGACATCTTAACCCGACACCATCACAACTGTCCCGAAGCGGTAAACCCCACCCATCTGGTACTCCCAGCAGGTTAAAACAAACACCGAGAAGATCTGACCCAGGTCTGGAGGGGGAGTGAAAACTATTTGTTGTCAAACGTGGGCCCTTTTTCTCTCAGTAGTGCAGGTTCATAAAACCAACAGATGAACAAGAAAAAATAAACAAGGAGAAGATGGAGGTTAATAACTTAAAAAAAGAGGCAGAGTAAAAATGTAAACTGCCCCTCAGAGCGAGAGAGAGAGAGAGAGAGAGAGAGAGAGAGAGAGAGAGAGAGAGAGAGAGAGAGAGAGAAGAGGACACTGAGGTGTTCTGAGGTGGTTTTGGCGTTTTTGTTTGAAGATGGAGCACCAGCAGCGGTGACTTTCTGATTCAATGCCAAGTCCGCCGACATGTCAGACGATAAACACCTTAACGACGTCCTTCTGGGAAACCAAAAGATTTGTTCTGTGTTTTTTTTTTGTTTTTTTTAAATCCTCAATCGGAGGTCCTTGTAAATGTAAGACACATTTTGTCGACTAAAACGCAAGTCTAATAGAGACTACAATCCTCCTAATAGAGGAAAGTGGAGTTTTAGACCCCTTTATTGTGTAGTAGCCGGCTCAGTTTTTGCCAATTTGTCTTGGCTATTGGCAAGCCTTGTCCAGAAATAACCGCCTTTCCCCCCCGAGGCTCCACCTTAACAAGTCATTTAGTCTATTATCGAGTACTAAAATCATAATTTTCTTAAAACAAGTGAAAAAAATGACTCTTGTCTCCAATGCAGTTTCACTTGTTTTCTAGAAATGTGTCAGTATCTTGAAACAAGTCAGAATAAGGCAGATCACTGCACTACTATCAAGAAAACACTTGATTCTACAAAATACTTGAAACAAGTTGATTTGCGCTGGAAACAAGTGAAATTATCAAACCCCAGTGGCAGGTTTTTCACTTATTTTAAGAAAATTTGGATTTTAGGACTCAATATTAGACTGAATGACTTGTTAAGATGGAGTTGTTTTTCAGTGTGAGACACTTCAGAAGACCCAAAAACAACCGGACAGGTACAAGTGTGAGCACAAATGTGCATCGGCCGGCTGGGCACGTAGGGAAGTGGAGGTTCAGCCATTTTGTTTTGACCTATCCAGCTGCTTTAGATCTGCATCACTGTCCCAGACGTAGATGGGGGGGTCAAAGGTCGGCTTCGGACGAGGCTGTTGACTCTAAACAGGCGAGGCTCAGCACTAGGAGCAGCTTAGGGGCCAATTACATTTCAAGTGTCCATCGAATAAAACATCAGAAAGAAATGAAAATAAAATGGCTACATAACTTTTTTTTTTGTCCCCTCCCCTCCCAAAAAAAATAACAATAATCCATAACATATACAATTCTTAAAATAAGGAATGAGGAATAAGCATCAAAAAAGAGGAGTAAAATAAGACAGAACCAAAATAAGTTAACCTTTTTCTTTTTTTTTTTTTCATTCTTTGTGTTCGTTGAGGGATTGAGAAATAAATACTTAAAACAGTCAATTCAGGGCGGTGTTTTTTCTTTTTCTTTCACACACGAAAGGAGTCATGAGAGTTGAAAATGACAGTGGGAAAGAAAAAAAAAAAAAAAAAAAAACTGGTTGAAGTGCAAATTTCGGGGCGACCTCAGTAATGCCAGGGGAGTTGGGATGGCAAGTCATTGACATCATACCCCCTTTTTTTTTTTTTTTCCTCACACACTTCAAACTTCTGCTCCACAGATTACCAGACCACTAGTGGAATGCCATACAGCTTTTTTTATTCCCATTCATGAAAATTAAAAACAAGAGAAAAGAAAAAAAAAAATTCTAATAAATAAAACGAGTGCCACGCAAACTCAGCATTCAGGAACAGAAGTCCTGCAGGGTCGCTTTCCCGCAACTGGAGAGGAAGTTGTTCTGTCTCATTTTTGTCATCTCGAAGTGTAACTTTTTCTTTCTTCTTAGGGCAGCTACAGAATTAGTAACTTTTGAACGTTTCAACCAGCAAAATGAACAAAGTAATACTGTCCATGCCACATTCACTGCCACTCTGAAGAAGATAAAATCTTTCCAAAAATATAATTTAAAATGCACAATAAACACAGGTCAAACAGCAACAGAGGCAATAGTTCTATCCATGAGCTCTACCTTTTTTTTTTTTTTTTTTTTTTTAACTCCTTTTTTATCTTTAATTTATTAAGCTATTTGTATATATGTACAAAAAAAACCCAAGCAAGTTGAATTTGCTTTTTTGGACGGTCTCACACACACATGGGCATGTGTCTTTAGAGAGAGAAGAGAAAAAAAATGGGAGTAGTTCAAACTGACGAGACAAAAACGACTACAAGAGTTATTGCTTGTTACTGCTGGAAAGAGGATGGACATCTATTCCAAAGTTTGTTGTTGTTTGGACTTGACTTTTTTGTTTGTTTGTTTTCTTACTTCTTGGTTTGTGCCGGTTTTTATGAACAGCTCTAAAGTAGGCAAGTGCAGGATAGCTTGTTGAGTAGCTGCTTGTCGAGGGAAAAAAAAATAAAAATAAAACAAAAAACACACACAAGTTACAATTTCCACTCTTTGAAAATGCACCGAGCACCCACATTCGACAGGAATGTATATATTTTTTTCCTCCATTTTTTGTTGGTGTTTTCCTCCCAGGCTTGGATGGAAACAATCGCGGCAGACACGCTTGCTAGCTTTCGAAGCTTGGTTGTGGATCTGATCTGCTTCCCCCGTTGGTTTGTTTCAGAATAGCACCAATTCGAGTGTCCAAGCTGCTGCGGTGTCAAGCAGAGGTAATGAAAGACATAAGACAAGGATTCAATTTAGAAAAAAAAAAAGAGGACGTTTAACAGGGCCAAGCTATGTTGATATGGCAAGTTAACCCACAGTGTTCGTCAATGTCCAGATTTAGATGTGCTCCTGTTTATCCAGGTCCGACAGCAGAACGTTAAGATTGAATACACAGGATCAGCTCAAGACCCTTCCACGTACACACAGAACAAAGAGAACCAAACAGAAACTGAATTATTTCCATATGAATTTAAGTGCATTTTGGATAAAATCAGGGGTTGTATGTCTAAAAAAACCAACTCAGACGATTGAGGGTTCAAGGAGACATCGTCCTCAAAAAAGAAAGAAGTAAAATCAATCGTTCCTTTCGATTACGTGGGTTTAAAAATCAAGATGATGCTGATCATAGATTTTTCATATCAACCGAGCGTCTGATCTCCCTTTAAAAGAAGCTTAAACCTAAAACCAATTGGCTCTCGTATCGCGATCATCAGCTACTGATTGAAGAGCTGGCTCTGTGTTCGGGTCGAGCGCTGGATCCCTGGCGTCGGTGATGGTCTGTTCTGCTCAGAGGTGAAAGAGGGACTCCCAGTAGGGACTCCTCCGACTGTGGGTTCAGCAGCATGGAGAGGGGTGGAGGGGTGAAGGGGTGAAGGGGGGGGGGGGGGAGTGGAGCAACTAAAGGCTAGGGTGCAGGACGGGAAGTTGCTGAGAGGCAGGAGCGTCAGGGGGGCGACGAGAACGCCATTAGCTGGGGGGCGTGGTCGTCATCGGAGGCGTTGGATGCATGAACGTAGGCATGAATGGGTGAAGAGACGGGCGGGCAGGCAGGTTTGGCGAAGGAGGTGGAGGAGGAGGAGTAGGGGAGGAGGAGGAGGAGGGGTGTGCGGGGGGGGGGGGTCTAGGAGGAGAAGGCAAGTTTGACGCTGCAGGAGGAGTAGCCCTCGTCGCTGGCCAGGCTCTGCAGGCTGCTGTGGTCGTCCAGGTCGCTGGTGCTGGCCGTGCTCACACTGTCCAGCTCTCCATGGGAGAACTCCGTGCTTTCCACGTCCACCTCGATCTCCTCTGCAGCCGAGAGACGAGCGGAGAGACGGGGAGAGAGAGAGAGAGAGAGAGAGAGAGAGGGGAGGGAGAGAGAGACGAAAGAGAGATTAAACAACTATCCCTCACAAGAATCGCTTAACCTTTAATAATGACTGCTAACAAGAACAGATTCAGTTCAATTCCACGGAGCATTTGTGGTGATGACATGCTGATCTAATAATCAGTTTATTTCATCGTGATCTCAGCTCTCTGCTCTCTCTAGTTCATCAGCTGCCTTTTCTATAAGAGAATACAGTGCACAGAGATTACAGAGAGTACATGTTAGGCTCCTGGGCTTCGTAATCTTAGCAGCTAAACCATAAGCAAACATAGCACATCATAAAACATACAGAGAAGCATCACTTATACAACAATGTGTTTTATTGTACAGTGTTAAAGTATGTCTTGTCTTGTGGCCATAAAATTATTTAGCTATATATATCTATCGCTATGTACATCACTGTATTGCAGCAGTCCATGCAAACTAAAAGATGAAGAACCCAGAAGTAAGTTCGGCCATCGTGTGACATCGCCAAAACTCTTTTGCATGCGAAGAGGAAAATTGTAGCTAAGGTGTTGAGATTTGTACAACTTTTATGTTCCAATTTGGCTCTTGAAGAATACGGCACTGTGGTAAAAAAACAATAAAGTCTTTAATATATCGCTGTTGTTAGGTGAAAACCTCCTTCCTCAGGGAAGGTTTGTTTGTTGAACATGCTTCTCACTTTCAGCAACACCGTGCTTAAGATCTGGGTCCTGACCAGTATAACCAGTTCTACCGAGCAGCTCTACCGGAGCAGCTGGAGGTTAAGTGCCTTGCGGTCCCTAAGCTAAAACCCCGGTTAAAGCCTGCAGCCCGACTCACCTTGGTCAGAGTCGGAGCGGTCGGAGCAGAGGGTGGAGCCCACACTGTCCATGCGTATCCTCTCTCCGTCCCCCGGGCTTGGGGCCCCGGCACCGCTGCCTCCACTCAGCAGGTCCAGCTGGCGCTGGAGGTGCCTCTGCTCGCGCTCCAGGGACTCCAGCTGGTACTGGCTCTTCCTGTCCGCCTCTTCAAGTTTCTGGCCAGGGAAAAAAGAAAAGGAGAGAGAGAGAGAGAGAGCAGGGAAAAGGTTAATTACCTCAACATTCTTAGACCAGGGAAAGACTGCAATGGAGGCAGACTAAATGAAATAGTGTGGAGGAAGAGGAGAGAAAGGTGGAGATAAAGAAGAGGGTGGGAAAAAGAAATAGGTGAATGAAATAATAAATGGTGAGGGAATAGAGATAGATAGATGGGAAGAGAAGAGAAGCGACAGGGAGAGTGGGACTGTTACCTCTACCGAGGAAGAGATCAGAAAGAGACTGAGACGAAGGACAAGAAAATGACAGAATGTAGAAAAGTGAGTGATAAGAGTGAGAGAACGAGGAGAGTTGGAAGAGGAGGTGAATTACTTAAGAAATAGTGGTGAGATACGGTGGAGATAGATAGATAGATAGATAGATAGATAGATAGATAGATAGATAGATAGATAGATAGATAGATAGATAGATAGATAGATAGATAGATAGATAGATAGATAGATAGATAGATAGATAGATAGATAGATAGATAGATAGATGTTGTCGGTGATGGTTTATTAGTCCATAAGGAAATTCTTTTTGCATCACAAGGCTGTCAGATGAGAAACACAAAACAAGCGCTATCGTTCCACAGCGTCAGCGTCGGTCGGCACTCAGCCACTAAACTTATCTTGTCCTTTGGATCTTCCACCCGCCAACAACAAAACGCCCAGGTGACTCCCCTCACTCGCCTTGTTTACACCGTGTCGACCTCTTCACCAGATGCCTTTGTTTACGGCTGGTGCCATTACAATATGAGCGAAGGCCGTGGCGGCGATTGATACGGCCGTGTTGTGCGCTAACCTTGTCGCCTCGCGTCACGGTCGCCAACGGCGACGAGCGTGACTCCCGGCGACGGACCAAAACAATGAGCCGTCAATAAGCGATGGAGAGACTCAAGTTGACAGCAGCAGAAGCGTAGAGTGTGGGGGGGGTGGGACGGGGGATTCGCAACAACAATGTCGGCTTTATGCTTCTCCTCTCGGTTACGTGAATGCACGCTACGCTTGGCTTTCCACATGCAGACTGCTCAATCTCAGACAGTCACATGCTTGTTTTTAAAGTGGATGGGAAAGCGTGAGATAAGATGCCTGAACGGGTTATACGCTCCGACAATACTGGACTATCAGGGTGGGAAATTAACACCAGCGACCTGCCGCATGCTGGTAAAATCTGGCTGATAGGTTTGTGTCCACAAACCACTTTTTGAAGTCTGCGGAAAATGTATTATGTTTACACACCCAACAATGCATTTTTGTTGAAACAGTCTTTTAATGTGTTAAAGAAAAATTATATTTGAGTATATCTGACTTTCTACATGCCAACTTGGAACAACTGTAGCAATATGATATTTCCATTACTTGTCATTACTAGTCATTTAAGCAATGTGCTGTCTTTCGGTTTGCCTCCTTGTTGAGTTTTGTTATAGTTCAGTTGTGTCTTTGCCATCTTGATTTTTTCATTTTTTTGTGGTGAAATTTATCTTTGTCTTTCTCTCACTATCTCGCTTGTGATTTTTTTTTTTTTGTCCTCTTTCTCTTTTTCTCTTCTTTATATGCCCAAATAACTACACTGAACTATGCATCAACTGTGGATGGGTTAGTTACCTTTATGTGTGCTTTGGCTTTGTTGAGCAGGCCCAGGGTGGTGTGGCGGTTGCAGTCGGGTCCCAGCGGTATGAGGGTCTTCAACCGCTCCAGACACAGCCGGAGGTGAGCTCGTCTGCACGGGACAGAAGGAAAGGGAAAGAGAGGAAGAGAAAGATTAGATAAAATGACACTTTTCAACCTTTCCCAGTTTGTGGACCATGAATTAGAAAATTATTATTCCATCCTAAGGGTTAAGTGTCTTGCTCACGGGGGAAAGTGTGTTACTCATTCACTTTTCCTGGCCAGACTTTTCCGGCCGGTGGTGGGATTTGAACCGGCACATTTTGGTCACAAACCGGCTGTTCTAACTTGTAGGTTACCGCTGCCCCTACCATATATCTGATAGCAGGAGGTTCTTTAAAGAAAAGCCCCTCCAAAACCTTTTAAAAACTAATAACTTTTGAATAAGCTATTGGCAATGTACCTTCCATTTCTGGACTCATTTCTTATTCCCATGGATAACTGGCAAAACATCGACAACGTCACTTTGATATATAGAAAACTGAGATACTAGCTCTAAGATTGAAAACCACCAGTGAGAAAAAAATAAACTCTTGTAGATACAGCTGAAGTATTTACTGTTTTCCTCACTGGAGGTTTAGAGCTACTATCTCAGTTTTCTGTAGATTTGATTCCTGTTCCCAATGAGCACCTATAAACCTAAGGACTTCACTACTTTTTCTTAACCCACAAGAGCACCAAGTGTTACTTCTGTCACTTGGAGATATTTCCTGTGCAGCTACAATGGAGGTAGATAGCAGAAAAAGATGAATGATCACACTTTCTAGCTATTTATATGCCCTTACGCCCACCTTGGATGGTAAGCAGCAAGTTCACACCCCTTATCTAGGGGTTGTCCAATGTGTTTTTCTGGGAAACGTAAGAAATCACTAGCTAAAGAAGAAGTAGATGAGGCAGGTTGAGGGAAAGTGGGTGTACCAAAAAACTAATATAATGCATCGAACATCACAGACTGATGAGTTCAAACAGTGTAAGAGTATCAGAGGGTGGGTTTTTCCTTTAAAACATGCAGTCCAGGAACCAAACATGAATGGGATTCTCTCTCATTAAAACACGCGACTACTCTTGCCTTGTGAGAGCCCACCAGTGACAGACCCACAACTCACGTTAAGCCGTGACCTATAGTTCAACAGAACCATGGTTCACGTGTCATGTAAGCCTCGAGACGATACATTATCCTCTGCTGGTATTTCTCGCGCCCTGCCCAGGCTTTAGTTACCCTTCTAGCCTACATTACAAAACAACAAGTTTTAGCTGATAGGCATGGGGGGGAGGGAGGAAAGGTGTAATGGCATTTCCTGGACCCCGCTTCGGCTTCTACTCTCCATCATCCTGACAGTCCCTTAGCCCGTGACTGCAGACAGGCCCTGAGTACTATCTATCCCGCTAATGGCCCCGAGTTGAGAGGTAAAGAGAGATAATTGAGGCTATAACACAATCAGCGCTCCATTAGCAGGGGCTGCCCTTTCAGCTCGCCTGAAGGGAATGGCGGGGAGACATTAAGAGTCAGTGGACTCAGCGGAGCGACCCAGACCCAGGCGCTATCTCTGGGGAAACCCGGATGACAGGCCCAGAAGACCAGACCAGAAACTCACTGCACTTTTTAAACTGGGCTAGACTGCTATGTTCTGCCATGCTCTGCTGCTTTAAGACTGGTGGAGACATGTGAGCGCTGGCTGGCTGGAGTATGTGTGTGTGTGTGTGTGTGTGTGTGTGTGTGCATGTCTGTGTGTGCATGTGGAGGAGGGGAGTTTAAGCTATGCATGGATGGCCCTGATAAGAACACGAGAGCGAGCCATTACACCCGTGTGTGAGTGAGTGTGTGTGAGTGCTTAAACTATGTGAAAAACAAGAGCACTGCATGTCTGTTGTTGGGGGAGCGTGAGAGTAGGTGCCGAGACACTGTTCGTATCGCTACAAATAAGAAAAGCATAGGGGACACACACACACACACTCACACACACACACAAGTTTTCAGTCAGTGGGTGGGGGCGATACCTATCAGTCTGGCCCAGGTCATCTGTCTGTGTAATCATTTCTATTCATGGGGCTGAGCAGAGCCCAACTTCGCGCTTTATCAGTGAACAGTTTATCTGTGTCTGTCTCATCTGAAACCTACAACCATCATCTTCACCCTGCGGGCCCCCACACACACACACACACACACACACACACACACAGATATCAGCTGGCAATTAATCACATTCTCCTCTGTCACAGCGACCCAGGGTATTACAGGCAACCTCACCTAGGACATGCCACAGAAAGGACATGGCTGAAGATAGATCTGTATCATTATAATCCTTGCAAAATTATATTTCTGCACGTTTGCCAACTTTTGGTATATCAACATCTTGACCATTTTCAACTACAGCTGACCTTGTACATGAAATGAAATGTTTCAATTGTGCAGCTCTAGTTGAAGAGCTCATACACACACAAACTCACACAGCTTAACACTGCTTTATACAGATGTGCATTATGTGCAATAACAAAAAATGCACCTAAAAAGTCCCACTTTTGTTCTTAAACACAAAGCGTACCACTCATGCACGTGTGTACTCAAAAGCCACACTCTCACTCTTTAAGGCAGACACGTGTGTGCTTAGACAATCACTCACTCTCTTTCTCTCTCACCCATACAAATCCAAATAAACACCTTCTCTAACACATGCACACGGTGGCGTGGACTTTGACTGATGAGGCCGGCTGGCGGCGAGGGCAAGACGGGGCGGTCTGGATGTGTCTGGACCTGTCTGTCTGTCTGTCTGGGCGGCCAGGCGTCGGGTTAACAAACTCCAGACACCGGGGACCGACTCCTCATTCTCCACCTCCTCCTCCTCCACTCCCATAGAGATAAAAAACAACCATCTCAGCAGACAACCTCAGATAACCCGCCACTTACTACCCCCCCCCCCCCCCCCTCCGACCCACTGACATGAAGTGTGTGCGGAGGGGAGTAGGGCTACACTGACCCCAGCGGCACCGGAGAGTACCGCCGCGTCCTCCGGCACATTTCTAGGAGTGGCTGTGACCGAGATAGCTCATTATAGTTCTTAGGACTAAGACTTCTATGAGTGAGTGTGGCACGAGGCGTTGCTCGTCGGACTGCTGAATCACCTCTTTCTGCCGAGTCAGTGTGAAACCACAGACACCCTTCCACACCCAGATGACGATGATGATGATAAGGGTGATAAGGAGGAAGAGGAGGAGGGTGATGTCGGCAAGGCCGTCACTGGAGGCTTGTTCCTGCACTTTGAGCACAAGTCCTGTGTTTGTCCTTTCACAGCTACCTTGTGTACTGTGAGCTCTCCTCCCATAGCAACACTGGCTTCTGGCTGGCAGCATATTGGCTTCAAACACCCTCACTGTGCGTCTTATTGATAGGCAGGCATGTGATGTGTGTGTGTGTGTGTGTGTGCACCACGTTTGGCCTAATCTCTGTCTGCATGACACGCTCTTCTGTGGGACATTCCGATAAGTACAGAAGCCACAAACAGCATCAGAGGCAGGGTGACAGAAACAGACAGATAGAGAGAGGATATACTACATTCGTATCATCATACATGACAGGTGTCTTCATGACGACAGAAAAGCAGGGAAAACAAGTTATCTCCCCGATCAGAAATGATTGACAATTGTACTTCAAAAAGAAATCTCTGCAAATCAGATCCCTGGAGCCACAAACAGCACAACAGAGAGAGAGAGAGAGACAAGAGACAGATGGAGCAACAAGCAGGTCTATCACGGCAGTCCACATCACTAGTACTATCTCCAACTGTCTCACTAAGGGGGTTAAAGGTCACAAGCTCCTGGCCACTGGTGTTGCTCACAAGATAGGTCAAAGGTCCTAATCCCCGAACATGCTTGTTTATCATTTAGGCCCAGAGCCAAAGACCTTAAGCCCCTCACGGCTTACAATACGAGTGGCTTGTGAGCATAAATACCTGCGTGCGGCCACGTAGCACAGCAAAAGCAGTGTCCTATTGCCCAAGTTCTTAGAAAAGGCCGTGGCCAGTTACATAAACAGCTATGGATTTACTGTGCAGCCGATAACTTTGTCTCCTCTGCTGGTAGGCTGAGGATGCGTAGGGTAAAGTTTGTTCAGGGATGCGACATCACAGGATCCCGGGCAACATCAGTAGGATGCAGTTAACTTTGCCGATGTGGCATTTCCTCAAACAGGGGTTGTAGTGACCCCTTTTTGCTTATCAGTCAAGGGCACCTGGTTGCTGATGGTGAGGATGTTTCGACGCGTGTAAATGACATGTCCACTCCACTGCTTGATCCATTATAATCATAGTGCTGTTTATTGTTCACATTTTAAAGTCTACAGTTTCCAATACGAGCCAGACTTTTACCACTTTTCCAATAACTGTCTGCTTACCAATGCAGATGCAGATTTACCAGTTCAGAACGAAACAAACACCATTAAACGACACGACACGCCACGCCATGTCACGCCACGGTCTAAAACTGTTTGCTTCCCTCCATCAGCCACACCTGAGTGCCTCACCTGGCTGATTATAAGACCTGTCACAGTTCACAGCAGGGATGCCCCAAGTGGTGGGAAGCTCACAGCACAAGTAAATAAACAAAATACAAATGAAACATGCACAGAAATGGCTCTTACAGGGGTTAAATTGCTCTCCTGAGAAGAAGCAAGCAATAGTCTGTTAATTAGCCTCTCTTATTCTCTCTCTTATGTCTGTTTTTTTTTTTTATGTGTGTGTGTTCTTGTGTGGTGTTTTTAATTGCCTTTTACAGTACAGTACATTGCTTTGTTTACTGCCCTTTTTTGATGTCTCTTTTGTGTAAAACACTTTGTAACCTCAGTTTGTAAAGTGCTACATAAATAAAGACTTACTTACAGAACATGTGGCTACATTAGCCCACTGTTTTACAATTGTTACTTGTTATAATCATTGACTGTTTATTGACATTTGTTTTGTTTCATGCTTTGGCAATTTTTACTGACGTTAAACCATGCCAGTAAAGCTCTTTGAACTGAACTGAAATTGAAATGATAAAATGTTTAAGGTAACATTAAAACCAGTGATAAAAATAGAATAAAAAATAATTTGTGCAGGTGAAAAGACACATCACACCTCAAAACCAGTAAAACTAAAACCAGGACAATAAGCAGATCCATAACGATACAAGGGGAATAAACATAAATTAAAAATAGCTTTAATGCAGACTCATGGTGGCAAGGGCTATTGCTCTCTCACCTTGCTTACCTATCCACCAATGAATGGCATTAGCGAGATTTATCTTGCCTGAATGGGGAGTTCTCCATCTGTGGCAGATTACGTAACACATGGCCAGTTGCTACAGGACCTGTGCTCCAAACTGTCACGCACAGCAGGGATATCAAATCCCTCACTGACAGTAAGACAACAAAGGCAGATAGGCCTAGTTTTTCCTTGTATCCGGTGTAGGGGGAGAGAATCCTGGGAATGCAAGGGAAAATAATAGCATGGTGTTTTTTTTCTGCCTAGCGGGTAAACCTTTGTAAACAGCTGCTTTTTAAATCCCACACTCTCTCTGGAAGTCAGGCGGTGAGCTTCTGTGAGCCCCGTGTCTTAATACAGATCGATTTCTGATGTAACCGTCTATTCAAGGGAAACCACGCCTACTGCTGAAGTTGCTGCTGCTATGATGAGCTTCACTTCACCTTCACTTGTAAGTCAAGCTATTATGTGGTCATCTCTATTGCCTCATTGCCTGCTGCATGCTTCTCCTACACACCAGGGTCAGAAATTAATGGGGTTTTCGGGGCAAAAAAGGCCTCAAAAGTTCCTAAAATGAGTTTTGTATGTTTGTTTGATCAGAAAACAACCAATCATGCAGCCTTAAACAGTAGAAAATGTCTGATTGGTATGCTGTTTATGTGATTCTATATGATTTAAAATAAAACAAACCTTACTGGTACAAACTGAGTGTTTATTTACCAATATGTAATGAATATTTGTTGTCTCATAGTTGAACAAAACTGTCCCCAAAAAGGACCAAAAGGCCCCTAAAAAAAACAAAAACAAAAACAGATCAAGAGGGCAAAAAATACCCTCAAAAAACCCCCCCACTTAATTTCTTACCCTGCTACATAGGAGCATAATGCAGGTATGCAAACAGCTCCAATATACATTTAATGCAATTCTCTGTTTATCCCAAAGAGGCATAAGTCACAGGCTTGCCACAGACAGCCAGCCTTCCCTTTCCTCCTGAGACAATGGGGCGCTTCCACTCCTCCATTGCGTGTGTCTGTGTGCATATGTGTCTCTGACTGTGTTTGTGTGTGTGTGTGTGTGTGTGTGTGTGTGTGTGTGTGTGTGTGTGTGTGTGTTCCTGTGGCTTGTGTTCCTGATGGGCCCCAGATGGGTTCACAGGCAGGCAGCTCTGCCTTTTGGCTCTGCCGTGTGAGCGAGCAGCCAGCCGGCCCCGGGTCACTGCACCACACCTTTCCTCTTCACCCACCCTCCTTCCTCGCCCCGACTCCCCAGGAATCACGTGCACGCCCCGGCCTTTTTCTCCCAAACACCACCGGTCCCTGCCGTTTTTTTTCTCCCTCAGTTCAATTCAATTTAACTCAAACTCAAAGCTTTGCTTCATCGGCAAGGCCAGATACTATTGCCATGGTGGTTTGCATTACAGTTAGGGATGGGATGATACGCTTATCTCATGATACGATTCGATGCGCAATATGAGGTTCATGATTCGATACAATCATGATACAATGTAATAAATACAAGTTCAATGACAAGGTCTGACTGTGCAGAATTATGTTTATTTCTGAGCCACAAATCTTTCTAGTAATGGCACTGGCTTGCTAGAATCTAAACAATAATTTAAAAATGTCATGTGAAATCTCGTTTTTGATTACTACAACAGAGTAAAATGTAATTTGCGATTAATTGTTATGCCCCACGATACGTACTGTCAAATTTTTGTATTGCGATATACTGAATGTCAATATCGTCCCATCCCTAATTACAAAACATAACAATTACATCAAAGCAACAGAGAGATGTGATTAACCGATTCAAATCATATGATTGGCGATAGAAGAATACAACTATTTTATATTAAATGAGAACAAATGTGTTGTCGTTGCTGCACTGCTCTCCCTCTCACTGTAGCCGCCTCGCTTGTTCTCCGAATGCGTCAAAACTGCCTCCATTGCGATTGAAGTGCAGCCCTTTTTTAAAAGGAGCACTTTGAAGCTCTCCTTTGTTGGTATGGGAGAGCTGCCCACCACAGCTCTTACCTACGCACTACATACTTCTCTAGTCAGTATGGAGAACACCGGCTCTGCTCTCCCCCCCGCTGCCCCCCTTGTTTCCTTTCATCCAACGAGAGAGAGAGAGAGAGAGAGAGAGAGAGAGAGAGAGAGAGAGAGAGAGAGAGAGAGAGAGAGAGAGAGAGAGAGAGAGAGAGAGAGAGAGAGAGAGAGAGAATGCACATACACACACACAAATGAAGGGATCACAGCAGATCATGTGATTCTAACATCCTTCTATAGTTGAAAAACAAGTGTCAGAGAGACAGACAGAGAAACAGAGTTAAATTTTCATCTCGTATCTGAAAATCTTATCCAGAGTGACTTAAAACGAGCGCAACGGCAGATACAAGCTCCAATTCCTAGATCACCAACAAGACAAAGCAAATGACAGCGATCTGGCTGAAACGGTCAGATCCAGAGAGCTTTGGAAATATTCCTGTGACTCTGGAGGAATCATGTAAGAGAGAAGTGTTAGGATAACACAAGGAACCTGAAAGTGGCATTTCTCGCTCTTGTTTAAATACGAATACACTCTCTGTCTTGTCTTTAAAGGTATTAAACTGTATATGATGCTGACGGGATCTTCCAGCATCTTGAGGTTTTATTCCCATCTTTCTTTCTTTAAAAAAAAACAGAAAGCAGACCACCTTGTGATTCTTTCACTGTGCAGTGATGTTGTTTCGGAGGTCAATCTTGTGACTGAAATCATGCGAGTCAACATGCACATCCATTTTAAATTTGCTTCTCTACTGGCCCAAAGGAGAATCACGCTTGGTAGTCACCTATCTCGGCAAAGATCACTCTCTGCCTGAGACTGGAAAATATAAAATACACAATGAGGGCGTCATCTAGCAAATTCTACTCTATTTCTGCTCTTACCCTACAGGTGTATACTTTTTTTTTTCGCATTAATTTTCCTGTGGGAAGTGAGTATCGGGAGGGGAGGGGGGTAGGCAGGAAAAAGGAAAATTAATATTCATGTTCTATGTAGCCTATGTGTTCTCTATCTGCGAATAAAAATAAATGCCTTAAAAAAAAGAAGAGCTGGACATGGAGAGGGCCTAAAGCTGATATAGACAGAATAGTGTTTTTTTTTTTGTTTTTTTTAGAACAGCTGAAAACAGCACTGACAAACCAACGCTAGTTTCTGCTTATTTTTCATTCAAATTCCTCTGGAACCAACACCATTAGCCGAAGCGAGGGCGGCAGAGGAAAAAAATATGGCTGCCCTAGATTCCAAACTTGTGAATAAGTAAATAATGAATGACTTCTCAGGCCATCCAAGATGTCTGACATAATTACTGGATGTGCTCTTAAAGGGGAGGGTCAGATTTCCAGCCCAGATACCAGTCAATATACGCTTCCCTTCGGCAAATCCCTCACTCTCCCAGACCCCTTTAACACACACACACACACACACACACGCACGCACACTCTCGTACACGCACACGCATACACGCCAACCCCCAATTTGACCTACTTCTATCACGTGCGGAGGGAGAGGAAATGTGACCCTTCACCCAGTTATTACACTAATTACACATCACCAGTGACCGCCTCAGTGGTAAATCTCCTAAATTGACATGTGAAAGGAAATTAAGACATCATTACACAGGCCCGCTTAGCGATTCACCAGCCAAAAAAAAAAAAAAAAAAAATTAAATAATACAATAAAAAACACACAGTACTTGACTTTGCAAGAGTAAGGGAGGGAGTTCTTTTGTTCCTCTCCTGTCTTGCTCCTTCTCCAGTGTCGAGGCTCATTTAAGGCGGCCGCAAATCACGATTCGCAGCGATGTCAAAGATTATTGGAGTGATTACACTACTCTGTAATGCAAAGCCTCATTTAAACTAGACTAGGCCCTGTCCGATGAGCACTACATCAAATCAGCGGCAAATTATCTCTCTGCTACAGGGAGGGGTGGCAATCCAATCAAACACAGAAGAAAATGTGGGGACAGACGTTTTTCTTTTTGTGATTTGAGTGCTCTCATTTTCAAAATATGCTAATTCAAAACTTGCTAAAAGCGGTAAACGTGAGGTGCTGGTTGCTTAAATATTGCTTAGTGCAGTCGCCAAGGGGAAACCACATGTAGGGCCCCGTCTCCCAGATCATACGGAGAATGTGAACATGTGGCACACTGATCTATACTCTGCAGCTGGTGACATACAATATACATGTGTAGGGGCTCAGCCCACTGGCAGCCTATACATTTGTCCTATACGATGCTTTGTTGCGTGACCGTAGGAACCACTATTGTACCCAGAATGCACTCACACACGGGCGCACTGTTGAGGACGGATGATTCCGGCTAAAATGATCATCCCAATTACTTACTGGATTACAGGAACTTAATTGTTTTATCACGCTTTAGGCATTTTGAATCAACACGTCCACTATTTACAAGTACAGGTGGTGTTCTCAGTGAAATGAAATGAAATGAAATCTTTCCATTTGGATACTTCTAATTAGATGTAGAGAACAATCATTTGATTCAGAGAGTAACCCCGAAATGTGCAATTACACTTGAGTAATTGTGTAGCCCTGCTCACTGTAGCCCATACACGTGAGCGTTTACAGTGTTACACACTCACTCACACACGCCTACGCACCACATCACACCACACCATACACAACGGCTCTCTGTGTTTGCTCACCACCTTTGTTTACTGGCTGGCCAGGCAAACACAAAGGGAAGGGTTGTTTTTTTCTGGTAAAGATGCCTCTTCTAGGATTCTCTACTTTTTTATCCCTTCTGTCTCTCTCTCGTTCTCTCTTTCACAGAGTTGGAGGGGGGGGGGTCTTTCTCTCTCTCTTTCTCTCTCTCTTTCTCCCTCTTTCTCTCTCTCTCTCACATGACTGCTATGGGGTTGCAGCCTGGGTCACATGTTTACCCATACAGACAGACAGTGGCACCTGACTGAATAGGGTTTTTTTTTTAATAAGGGGAAACTACCACTCACTAGGTTGACTGCTGGAACAGTCATCAACTAAATAACAGCCTAGCTGCAAAACCGGAGCCCGCCATATGTGCTTTAGCCAACTACTGCTTTATTATCTCTGCTATAAATGGGGGAGAGTGTTCAGGAAATGACTGCAGATGGAAACAAGCTTATATCTGAAATGGGTCTGGACTTGGTTGGCAGAGGCTATTATTCTAGGTTTCCCTCGTTATGGGTAACTTCATGCGTTATGATTTGACGGATGGTTCTAGCATTAGCCCGTAGCTGGCACGTGATGTATAACTCACGCATAATGCCATCAATACCCATTGGACAATGCCATGATAAATTACATGCTTGTTACTGGGGCAAAGGTAAACAAACAGCCGGCCTATACATTGAAGCCAGTGTGGTGAAAGTAATATTTTGTCCGCTGGTGTCACACATCAGCTAATCCGTCACGTTTCTGGGTGCACACGCTCACACACACGCACACACACACACAGGCACAAGCACACACACACACACATACACACACAGGCACACACACACACACACACTCAAGATTAGAACAGTCTCTGCCCCACAGCCGCTGTAGGCTTTCTTCCACTGACGGACTGATGCTTCTCTCATCTCCTTTATGAAACATAGACAGATGGGATAGATGGAGAGAGAGAGAGGAAGAGAGGCAGAGCGAGATGGAGAGAGAGGGCGAGAGAGAGAGAAAGAGAGAAGGGGGGTTGTTCTGTCTGTGTAATCTGCCCAGAAACTAGCCTTCGGCACAAACGAGAGTCAGGCTGGGTTACACAAGGTTTACCAATGGCAAATGACTGAAATCTCTTCTGTTCATTTCAAGTTCCCTTTCAAATTTGAACATCAATGCAACATTTTCAGTCAAAAACTCTGGGCTGAACATAAAATACATGTGTGCCACTTTTATGACTTTCATCCAAAGCATCATGTAGTGCCGCGAGTGCATACATTTTAGGCATGGGTGGGAAACTGAACCCCTAACCCTGGCAGCTCGACAGGACAGTGGACTAATTGGACTGAACCGGTAACAGCCGTCCCTTTGTCAGTTTTGACAGTTAGTGCTCACAAGGCTACTTTGACTCTGAGTGGTAGAAATGTTCTGATAACCTCCAGCTCTTTCCCCCTGGCACCCAACAGGACAAAAGAGCAAGAGAGACAAGGAAATGGGAGTTTGTGTCTATTGATAGAAACACACTTTAAAACCATCAGCCCTTAAAACCTAGGATGCCTGGCAGGAAAAAAATGGTCCACTTGGATGCTGCCCTCTGAGTGTTTGTGTGTGTGTGTGTGTGTGTGTGTATGTGTGTGTGTGTGTGTGTGTGTAAGTTAGCCTGTGGCCAACGTCCTAACCGGTTCAATCGTCCATTGAGTGTTTTACTACGCTCTCCAAATTGACGGCCAATTGTTACATTTGACAAACAGGACTGAGGAATGAGGGGAATGCTCATGTCTCTCCTCCACACACACCCTCACACACACCCTCACACACAACACACACACCAACCCCCTTCCCGCTTGAGGAACGAAACAATTATTAACAAGTCTTGGAATTCCTCGGGAACCACGCCGGATGATGACCTATATTCTGGGTAGATGGGGAGGAACGAAAAAAAATGCAGAGGGGTGATAATTCATTGCTGCAAGTGGGTGGGTGGGTAATGGGACTTTGATTCCCCACCCTGACGTTTTTTTGAAGATTCACACAGTCGTGACCTCAATCTCCCCCCAAAAAAAGAGATTCAGTGTCTGTAAGAGAGCGTATCTTTCCGTTAAAAACACACGGATTCAGGGTTGAAACCACACTGGAAACTGGGAGCCATAAAACGCAAAGGGGAGCTTAAAAATCAATGCGGGCTCACAGGGACCCGCCCCCCAACCCCTTCCCGACCAATCCCGAGTCCACGAGTGGTAAATAAAGCGAAGCGCGGTCGATTGCGCCGGGTGGACCGACGCTTTCGTCACGCTAACCCGCTGAAGCCATGCCAAGCCACAGAACGGCATCCCTGATGATGCATAGCAACAGTGAAAAAGAGGGAGGGAGGACAGATTGGCGAGAGTGGAATGAGTGAGGAGCGCTTGTAGGATCAGAAGAGAGAGAGAGATGGAGTGAAGGATGGATAGCTTAAGAGAGGGAAAAAGGGCAGACAACTGAAAGACTGGTGTAGCAATTTGGCTCTGTTCAAGCAATCATAAGACATATAAATACATGTACGCACACACACACACACACACACACACACACATACAGAGAGTTCACTGGAGTAAAGAGAGGGAGCAGGGGGATGTGCAAGCTGTATGGTGTGTGTGGTAGGGCCAAGGGACACTGGGCTGAAACCCATCACTAACACACGGATTAGTTCACACGTGCACACTGCCTTTTAATCTGCTCCACTGACAAAAGCTCCACTCCAGGAGAGAGAGAGTGAGGGAGCGAGAGAGATAGAGAGGGAATGGGAGAGAGAGAGAGAGAGAGAGAGAGAGAGAAAGAGACATAGAAATAGAGACAGAGGGAGGGGGTGAGGGAGGGAGGGAGTGGGATAGAGTTAGTGAATTGGAGAGAAAGAGAGATGGATACAGAAAGAGAGAGGAGGGGGGGCATGCCTTTAGGTGGGCTGTAAAGACTCACGCCTACAAAACAAACACAAACACACATACACACACACACACACACACATACACAGTAGCAGGGATCACAACAGATCATGTGACTCTGATATCCTTCCCTACTCGAAGTTCCACATCTCCATCCATCTGTCCAACTATCTATCCATCCTTCCTACTGTCCTCTTCCTGGCTGCTGCCCACCCCCGCCCCACCCCCACCCCCACCCCCACCCAACAGCACCCAACACCACCAACCCACCCTCACCCTTTAACCTGGGGTGAACTGATGGGTCAGTTAGAAGCTTTGGATTAAATCTCCAATATGGCCTGGCTCCTAAAGCAGGCCTGGTGTAAACCCAGGGAGATCCAGCCAGATGTTGGCTCTGTGTGTATGTGTGTATGTGTGTGTGTGTGTGTGTGTGTGTGTGTGTGTGTGTGTGTGTGTGTGTGTGTGTGTGTGTCAGTTCCCTACAGCTGTGGAACTGTCCAGAGCTGCTTTACTACATCTGATGACGGGTGGGGGTGGGGGTCTAATCCAAATACTCTACATCCGTCTTTAACACACACACACACACACATATAAATACACAAATACACATGTACAGTATGCGCCCACACACACGCACACGTATAAGTACACAAATACACATCTACAGTATGCGCCCAAACACACACACAATCACTCACTTAACCTATGTAGGTTAAAATCACTAACGTATCTAGGTAAGTCACTTAACCCAGTTGGAACAGCAGTCACTCCACTAGGGTTAAGGTTTAGTCCTCACCCCGGAAATGGAAAATAACGACATTGTGTCAGTCTATGTGCTGAGGAAGCGAGAGGATGTGAGGTAGCTGTGGGTGGGGGTAGGGGGGTGGGGACTTGTCCTCTCATTGGTGAGCAGCTAACCTCTGCGATTGGTCAGAAGCGAGCGGTGTTTTCCCCTTTTCCCCGGCTGTGTGGCTAAAAATAGAACACATAGTCATATTTAGCCTAATTGAGTCTGTCTTGTGTTTCCAACAAGCATTCATTTTTCCCCCCTTTTCTCTCTCCATCTCTCTCTCCTTTAGGTACAGATTGAGTTAGCCAGGCTCCTAACAAGACACGTTGCTCCAGCAAAGGGGAAGGAACACAGGAGCATTCCTTCCTGGAACGCTATGCAACAGCGGCCCCATCCACTTGGCCCGTTGTGGGCTTATCAACAAGCCTGACACGCTACCGTTAATGGCACGGGTCGAAAAACAAGCTGTGTGGGAGGAGCTGAAAGCTTTGCAGGAGGTTGCAGGAGAGACTGAAAGCACCGTCCCTTTTTCCAAGCTGATTAATTTGACAAGTAACAAACCGATTCCAAACAAAACATTTCCATTTCTGTCCTTCAAAATGAAAACAACCCCCGAGTCGGACGCCCTGGGCTTTAACTTGCTGACTAAGCCCGTATGCCCGTCCGGCCTTGTTCCGTTTGGTTACACACTGTCCTTCCACAGAATGCTGTGAGGATGCAGTTTTGCTGTATAAGGGCACAACAAGAAGGCGCCAAGATAACATGAGTCAAACAGGCGGGATGTGAGTGATGGGTGAGCTGTCAAGCGTCGACACCTAATCCCCCGTGTGGTGCCTTCTCTACACCTGTCTTCTTTTACAGAGCAGTGGTGTGGGGATGTAGGGTGCTCAGGACGCGGGGCACAACAACGGTCACCTACGATTTTTCAATGTCTTCTAATATCTTTTTTCATCTGACAGCAGGCCAATGGGTATGGCTGGACATGTGGCTACTGAGAAATACGCTAAAAATGATTCATAATAATGCTTGTATTCAGAGTTGTGATAAGGGCACACACTGCGTATTTATCTGCAAACCTGTGTGGGTCGGCATTCAGACTTCAGCCTTGCCCGTGCACCAAAGCTCTCGCTAGGTGCCTCTCGAGCAGCTACACATGCAGGGCAGAGTTTCCCCAAAAAGAGGAGTTCCCTGACATCTCTGGGATTCTGACTCCGGGATTCTTTTCTACTAAGCGATGTCTGCTCTGGAAAAAAAGTGCTGTAAGTTCAGCAACCACTGTGTGTTTTTGATTAGCCTTGCATTCAATACCCAATAAAGACAACATCTTCATTTTCTTTAGCCATTTAATTTAGCCTTCAATATAGGCAACCTCTTAAACCTCAAATAATTTCCAGATTATAGCACTTGATATAAGCCCATTACAGGCCTTATGAACTAACAATGCAATGATGTAAGTCTATATATTATGCTAATTAATAAAAAGTTATCATATAATTAGAAATATGGCACGGCTTTTAGACCTATTTGATATATGCTATGATGCAAGAGAGGGATAATTTAAATATTCTCCCCTGCACTGCCCCAATTCATAGCTGTGTGCCCACATTGCAAGTCAGAATACAAGTGTCTTGTTTTACATAGATTTTATCGTGGCTGAAAGACGTAGGAGCATGACTTCCGTTCCCCAACTCTGAATTAGAGCCACAGTGCATATCAGTTATATATTGCAAGGCAGGAAGCCACAGTGACCAGTAAATCCCCCAATTCAAACTAGGCACTTTCACTATCTTACAAAAAAAGGAGACATAAAATCGTATTGGACCTCCACATAACAGCTGGGTACCGACCACAGTGGCTGGTAGAGGAGGCAAACCTCCAAGCCACAGCCACAATTAATCAGCATTTGACTGGTTGGTGGTGGTTGGTGTGAATATCCCACTCTGATGCTGGCTCAGTGCGTATCACTGTGTTAATTACAGGGTGGAAATGGTTGCACACACTGACACACTGGGAGTATAGATCAGGCTTGCATGCTGCTCAAGGCTTCCCTGAGTCAGGTGTGTTTGACCTATCCCTCTGCTCATCCCATCAGCCTGTCAATTACTTCCTCGTCCTCTGACACCGTCGTCAGTTAAGCCGAGGCTGGGCTAGGACCGGCACCGGACGGTCAGAGGGAGGGGGAACGTGCCCCAGCACGTGTGCGTGCTGTAGCTGGGCTCGCCAGACCAAAGATCAAGTCCCCTAAGCTGCTTTCCTGAGCCAAGAAAAGCTTACAAGTCGTCACGTTGGACAGAACAAATGGTCCCGGCTTTAGGCCCTGCAGCGAGGCCTCAGAATAGGCTGCGCTCGCTGGGCAAACAACAGAAAGACTGGTGCAGCAATTTGGCTCTCTTCAAGGAGCATCAGCACATCCAGAGAAAATGTAGCCCAGGCTTATTCATGTGTGACTGCTCATGCCACCCCAAGGCTGGAGCACAAGTATTAAGTTCATAGCCCACTGGTTGGAAAGAATGGGAATACATGAAGGGCTCCATTCCAGAAGGAGATATACATTAATGGAAAATGTGACACCTGCTCTAACAACATGCCAGGCATGACTCACTACTTTTATTCTACGATAGGCTTTTGAGATGAGACTCTTCATGTCAAATCGATTTGGAAGTTATCTTGTTTGCAATGAAATAACTTTCATTTTAAGATGGGTAAGAGGAATAATTAAACTCTTATCTGCCCATATATCAATTGGTCCAGACAGGCTCACATTTTACAGCTCACTCAGTTCGTGACAACCAAAATGTAGGCTCAATCCAAGTGGAAAGGTTGTGTGTGTGTGTGTGTGTGTGTGTGTGTGTGTGTGTGTGTGTGTGTGTGTGTGTGTGTGTGTGTGTGTGAGAGAGAGAGAGAACACCCACACCATTCCAAAGTTGATTGCAAATGAGGCGTGACTATCTTCATTTACCACGTGCCAGTGAGCCAAAACAAATACCAGGGGGGCACACCTCAGGGATGCTCTTTACATGCCACCCAAGGGCAACAGGCTCGGGCGAGAGAGAGACCTGTTAATATTCCACAAACCCACGCTACAAGGTGTTTAAGACACGCTGTTTGCACAGCTCCCCTCGTAAAGAATCGAGTGGAAAAACTAATAACGCTTCCATGACCTGGGAACTGGTGGCAATATCATTTCCCATCTTTATTATAAGCCCTGCCCTGATAAACAATATTAAAATGAATAGTGAGTAGTGGTGGAGGAGGGCAGATGATGAGTGACAGCTCCCTTGGATTTATTGTGGCGAGTAAAAGCCTGTCTTATTGATTATCCATAAACAGAGTCATCATAAATAAACATGCTAGTCGAATAACAACAGATTAAACCCAGTGCCATGTAATGCCTTAGCTCTTTATTGTACAGCACATCCTCCACATAACAAACAGCGCTCAACCAACAACTAACCTAAGCTGGCCTGTTACGCAGTGGAATTTGTCATCAACATGTTTCAAAGAGAAATGACTAATAGGCGCAGGCCTGGGTGATCAAAGGGGTGGAACTGCAACGTTATCTAGTGGGGGCATGCAAGCCCCCTTGGCTCCTAGCTTAGCACAGCATCTGTACATACTGTTAAACCCTACTAAGGCGGTGTAATTTTGTAGTGACATGTGGAAGTGAAATAGGGCTGTTACGAGGCACATGATCAAAGCTTCAGGGCCATGGCGTTATCTGGTTGCACCGCACTACGTGAGCATCTGGAATGCGTTTTTTTTTTTTCGTCGGTCCCTTTTATCTGGATCCTGTGGTCTCTGCTGACACGACTCTGCTCCTCGCAGGGGTTATCAAGGCCTGCGGTAGCCGTGGAAGGCAAAACGTCTCGGCCGCAGGAGATGTGAGGGGTTGATAAGCGTTGAAAAAAGGCCCCAGTCAGGATGGGCCATAAAGGAACCACCTCCAATTTACAGCACTTGGAAGTCTGCTGAGATGGAACGAAGGCTGCTCCTGTTGCAGAATCATGGTATAAGCCTGACACACTTGGGTGAACAACTATGCCTGATACATATAGCTTACAGTGGGGCATGTGCTTAAAGGGAATTGGATTAACTGCTGGCAAAAAAAGGGGGGGATTATAAGCGATTTTGACTTTAAGTGTTCTTCTTAAAAAGATGGATTACCATTTCAATTTTTTTTCCTCCTTCTTTGCTAATGGAAATTTGATTAGGCTTGTACTGTTCAACTACCAAGCAACAACATCACGCTCATTGTGTTGAGGTGAAAAAGAAGAAGGCGGTGGGGAACAAAACAAGATCTCAGTGTATCATGACTTGGTACAGTGGTGTGGTACAGGGTGACATGTTCCAGGCCTCTTCTGTTCTGCAGCAGATCTCTCTCAGTTTGCATCGCTTGCTTTATCTCTGCCACATCCCACACACATGCCCCAAGGTGGCAAGGTGGAGCCAGAAAGGGGAAGTGTGTTAAACAGCAAGTTTTGATGGAGCAGTGGAATGTAGTGACAAGACAGAATACACACTTTTTTTGGCTATAATATATCAATTTGATCATATTTTGACTTTTATGTTTCATTGTTTCAATTAAATAATTAAAACTGGTTCAAAACTGGGAAGTAGTCCATAATTCCCTGCTGTGCTGGCATGTTAAACCAAGCCAGCTGAGCCAGGATCGAGTCTTGTGTTAACACATTACTTCTGACCTGCCATCTATGGCTTTGAGTTACTTACTAGTCTGTTACTTTTGATTGGCAGAGCCGACTATAGGCTCCCGACTTGCACAGATGTGGCATGAACAAGCCATAATACAAAGAATGGCTGCAAGAACATGGAAATAGTGATGAAAAGTGGCTTTAGACTGTTTTGTAGGGACAAACAACAAAGGCTGCATCTATTTTTTTATGTGTTTGAGAAGGAACACTGCAGCCCCGTATGGGTGCCGCAATCTGCCGGGGCCAGTCAGCCGACCGGCTGGCCTTGTGTGGCAAGATGGCTTCGCATATGAGCACCAAGATGACACATCAACTCTCGTCTATATTTAACTCACTGGACGCCTCTCCTTCCAATGTTCCCATCCTTTTAGGAGAGGCTGCCAGGGAGAATGGCGAGAAAAACAGGCCGAGGTGATATGTAATTACAGTGAATGGATCCGGCCTCCCACATCCTTTCATTGTACCCACACCCTCAGAGATAATGAAATGGAAGGCAGGCTTTTTTTCTATTTACCATAAATCCTGCGAGTCTAGCCGCTCTTATTTATGGTCTCAAAGCAAACTCTTTATAGCTTGACTCTTAAAGCTTGCAAAGTCACAAAGCATAAACACCAGCTAGCACCCTATGTGGGTGGTGGACTCAAAATCTGATAAGGGCTTCTAAGAAACCACGGTCTTTGCTCTCTTCAGAGGAGACTGAGGTAAACCATCACAAGCAAAGGTCTCCCTCAATACCCAAATTTTCTTTGCTTGCAGATGCAATCTTGACAAAGAATGCAAAGATATATCTCAGTAGCTCTATGCTCGGGCTAGGAAAACACAAAAAAGATACCATCCAGGACTTCTTGTTTTGACGTAGGGACTGACTTTGCACCGATCAAAAAACATCACAACAAGCTCTGCACTTTTGTCTTTAGTTTCAGCCTGGCCTGCATGCACCCTAGCCTGTCCGTGTAACTCAAAGCCCTTAGCAACCACACTGTTGCGTAACTCAACATAGAGCTAAGAGTGTGTGTGTGAGAGAGGGGAGAAACAGAGGGAGAGAGAGAGAGATAGAGAGACAGACAGAGAGAGACAGAGAGACAGAGAGAGAGAGAGAGAGAGAGAGGAAGAGGGAATGTCCTTAGCTTAACACAACTAGGTCACCCTTTACTTTTGGCTTTAAGGACCTGTTGAAGAGGAAATGCTCGCTTGAGGACGGGCTAAATGAAAGTAAGATCTGAGGGACTTGTTTAGATGTCAGGGCAGGGTGTGTGTTCCCGCATGCTGCGTTCTAAGATTTAGAAGTGAAATAGTTTGAAAACTCAAAGCCGACTCACCTATTCTTCTCCAACTCATTATGTGTGGACCTGCAAAGAGATAAAAACAGAAGTTGTCATACAGGGAGGAAATATGCACAGACTACAGCTGTTTTGCATGCCAAGTAAGCAAAGTACAGGACTATCTGTTCCTGAAAAAGCAATGCGTTCTGTTAGGGGCTTAGGATAAATATGTATATAGGAGCTAGACAACAAGGGCCTGAGAGAGGCACGGTGAAATGGCTTTGTCTCATTTGAATGAATTTATTAATTAATCCCAAATGAGACAGAGTGTCAGCCGGGCCTGCACTGTTGCATTACACAGCCTCTTCCTCAACTACTGCACAGCAGCACTCTGTGTGTGTGTTAGGCGATGTGAGCACACACGCACGCACACACACACACACACACACATACCCTCTACACGCAGCAGCCAGGGTTCAGTGCTCTGTTAATAATGTAAAGTGAATCAGCTGGTCCCTAAGAGTGTCTTTGTGTGGCAACAAGCTGAAGGGAGACGGGCCTCCTCCTGATGCTTAAATGGCCGGGTTCCTCTCCACCCAAACTGCACAGCATGGGGTTTGGGGGGGGGATGGAATCAACCTCTCCTGGATCATGACAACAGCACCCCTCTATATTGTGGACTATGAATACCGCAACACGTTTCATTTTCCGCTCTTTTTTTTTTCCTGTCATACTGCGCTGACCTGATAGTCGGTTGTCTTTTTAATACGGAAGCAGGAAATATGGAGAAATGGGGGATAAGAGAGGGGGAGGAGGGGAGGATGGAGAGGAGGAGAGATAAGACAGAGGGATTGAAACAACAACGATGGCAACGTCTCCTTGTTGTCTGAGCGCTGAACGTCCGTGGCTGCGGGGGAGTTTGTGGGAGTTGGCTCTGCTTCAGAGATTTTTTTTTTTTTAAATATGTTTAATTATTTACATCAATAAAAACACCATATGTCTCCATTAGAATACATTACTGTCCGTGTAGTTGTGTATGCAAGACTGGGTGTCAAGTCAACTGTGGCAGTATATTTGATTTAACACGACAAGGTCTATGGCCAAGTGGACTTGCTGCTATCACAGCAAATCACAAAGCTCACATGTAAGCTGGCCCGGGCCGTTTCCTGAAAACCTGCTAGCGCCTAAGTGCTCACATGCGTGCTCCTGACAGGTTTCAACTTACATATTCTACAACCCCGTAGTAGTCATGGACGGCTGTGCTCTGCATGAGCCGACCGAGCCGCACACACAAAAACACATCACAAAAATGATTTATCTAAACCGGCTTTATCTGTAAGGCATCCAACCCCCTTCCCCTCCCCTCCCACCCTTTACTCTCCCCTCTGTAGCTGCCATTACTCTGAATCAGTGACAGTCCTCAGCCCGGCCCTGGTCCCAGCCCCCCACATCAACCACACACACACTACATCTTTGTATGGCCTCCCATTCAGAGAGATCAATCTAAGTCAGCTTGATTTCCTATAGGCTTTTATCATCGTAAACCCTTTCTCTGCCTCCTGTATCAGCTATCAGCGTGTCTGGAGCTCAATGACAATGCAATGCAGATTATGCCTGTTACAGTGGAAGAATAGGCACAAGGCCACACGCCAACAGCACACTTCCTTCTGCAGGCACGCATGCATACGTGTATGTGTGTGCGTATACACGTACACACGCACACACACAGTGGGTCAATGAGATAAAAGCTGCCCTGTAAACGGGAGGCGAGCGAGGACAGAGTCAGATAAGCCCATCACTTTAAGCCTCGGCATGCCACAAAGAAGGTGGCCTCACCTGGAGCAAGCCCAGACCTATATCTGATCATGACTGTTGCCATGCAGAACTAGGCAGCGTGCTGCACTCATGATGAGTAATGCGCAGTTCCTGTTTGTGGCCCGTTCTTACATTAATATTAAAAGGCTCAGAGAGCGAGAGGGAGCTTTCGTTTGATGTATGGCTGTCAATGGACAGATTAATGTAAGCGGCAGAGCAGCAACAGAGGAGAACACAAAGCCAGTGGGTCTTAACTTAGGAGATTCACGGCTGCTGCTCCTACTCCTAAATACAAGTTTCTCCCTTCAATAAAAGCATTGTACGAGACAAGAGCCTCAATCTTTATGACAGCGAATGATGTGATTATCAGGTTATGTTACATCGAGCTGCACAAGATTAGATTATTAAAACCATGTTCCACAACACAGAGCAACAGCAATGAAATACTGCATGCAAAAAAGTGCAGCCATGTTTTTTCTTTATAGGATAAAGTCATAGACAATGAAATAACAAATTGCTAATAAGTCTATATAATCTAAAAAAATATATATGCGATTCATAAACCCATTATCAGTCCTGCAAAAGGCTCCACGTATTCACCTTGGTTGCCTGCAAACAACACCAGCCATAAATAGCAGCTTTTCCCTTTTAGGGCTAGGGATGAAACTACAGTTCACTCCCACAGCGTAGACTACACGTGACGTGGAAAAGATGGGCGTTTCTAGCAGCAAAAAAAACCCCAAAAAAACAACGAAGATTAAAAAAACCCAATTATATTGTGACTTGTTTAATTGTGAATGTGGAGAAGATGTCACGTTGTAAAAGAGTTTTCATTTCGTTTTACGGACGTAACTTTCGACACGGTCCCTAACCTCCGCCACTGCAGTCGGTTTGACAATCAGCTGATGAAAAGCTAGCAGAGCTGTTGGTGCTTCCCCCTCCCCCCAAGCCAACTGAACAGCAATGTGAACGGTCACTATGTGCCCTACTATATTAAACAGGTTTCTCCCAAGTCCCAGTAACGCCTTTTCCTGAATATGTGCTAACTTTGTTTGAGTTAGAAACCTTGCGTGTCTTCGGCAACGTCCAGCTTCAGAGCAACGTATGCTGCCAGCAACCTATTATACAAACTGACTTGTTTACCACACGTTGCAATAAAGCAATGGCAGCAAGTGTGTAATCACATGCTGCCTGCAACATTGTTATCACCCCAGTTAACGCCATCACACGCAAAAGTAAAATCTCCTGATCTATGACTTTAGAAACAGCAGATATGCAGTGTTTACAATCATGTAAAACCACACTTAGCTATAGGGATCTCACATCATGAAAGGGACAGTAGTAGACGGGGCAGTTTCTTACCTATTGTGGTTATTGTTGAACTTCTTATTTCGGAATTTTCTTTGCCTCTGGTAGTTTGTGTTCTGATTTGACGGAAATGTCGAAGCATATCCGTGTTCACATTCTGTTGAAAGAAATTGCGGTTAGGGGGGAGTTTGACACTTTCTCGCTACCGTATGCCACACAATGCTGCCACGTAAACATACAGACAGTGGTTTATAAACTCTTCTAGATCGCGGTTATAGTGTTAAAATACACCAGCAACGCTTTCTTACCATGTCTACTAAAGCAGCATTTACAATTTTATCAAACTGTCAACAAAGCAGATGTTAACGTTGTTCAACGAGCATTTGTTAATTCCCAGCTTGACAGACCACACACATTATTTCAACACATTACCTCGTTCTCTCCTTTCTAGATATTCCGCAGCTTCCAATAACCGTTGGATATTTATCAGCTGAACAGCCGTCATTCTCTGCTATGAGGCTGGCGTTAACGTCAGCTATCCTCTCTAGCTTTTTAACTTTAGCTTTCCAAAAGACAGCTACAACTGGTCACTTTTAACGACAGCAAAGACAGTGTCTCGGTTAGTTTAACACAGAATGTTACTTATAAAATGTCTTATATTGTCTTGTCCAGTGTCTTCGCTGGCTCATCAGCCTTTGTCGAAAGCAGGAAAAAAAAAGCCAGTGTTTCCAAGCTAGCAAGCTGCAGCCAATCCTTGCCAGAGTTGGTCGTTAGAAAATCTCAAAACCAGTGTAGCAAAGTATTAAAAGTTTCTAGGAAACACGATAATAAATTGTACAAAAATGGGTATAAACAATATAAAATTTCCCCCGAGAGAGCCCAGAGCCAGCAAAGTGCCTGCTGCTGCTCGTTTCCTCTCCTCCCCTGTTTGTTTACCTAGCTGCACAGCTGAGGGGCGGGGAGCTCGAGGAGCGGAGGCCGGTCTAAACGCGAGGCATTCTGGGAAACTGAGTGCTTCAGTGCATTTATACCAAAAACGGTCAAACCTGCACAATAATGCACTATAACTGCAATTTGTCAAGCATTAACTATTGTCAGTTGTTACTGCATGCTATACATGCAATCCTGGCAGGTTAGTTAAATGAATTAATACACCAATGAGACAGTACAATAGGTTTACTTAAATTAATTGAGTTGATGTAGGGCATTGCATATAGTGCTTGTTATTCTTTGGAGGCTTATGTCGAGCTCATTGCTGCTATTGATGATGATGTGGAAGATGAAGAGAAAGAAGAGGATGAAGACTTTCATCATAAACAGCCTTTGGATTTTGGATCACATCCCTATACCAGCATACTGTATGGGGATGAACCATCATGTGTAGCCTACACATCACCAGTTTAGACAAGACGGCCTATCTGAACTATTACCAATCATTAGTGGATCGATGGGGGCGGGTATTCGATATTTTACCTATTGAGAACCAATAAAAAGCTATCCATTCACAACTTATCTCGCCATTTATTCCTCTTACATTCACTCTCTTCGCAAAAAAAAAAAAAACATAATCCCACAAAAAACCTACAAGTCCCGAGATTCACCGGTACTGTGGGGGTGTACTTGCCGGCCGAAGCCAGGCCCAGCAACACGTGACGTCAAGGCGACGCGGGCACTCGATTGGCGGGAGGCCGTGACAGGCGTCGAGGGCCGAGCTCGCGTTCGACCAATCGCGAAGCGGGACTCTGCGCCATGTGGAAGCCGTGCGGAAACGCCCACAAAATACCAGGAAGCAAACAATCGGCGAGAGGAAAAAGAGCAGAGCCGCGATCTGCTGCTGCAAGATTCCCATGTTACATTATAACTGGTGATATTATATTACTCAAAGGACTTTACACTGTTGCAATATGCATCTGTCTATATGTTCAACTATTTGCAAAACATATATATATATCTTTGTACAAACTGACGTACACGGAAGCGGCTAAAAATAACATCTGGGCATTTTTATTATGACTTAAAATCAAAACGACAGCATCGTTAATAAAACAGCCGGTGTTCAAATTACATTTCGGAATGAAATCATCTTTTTTAGAAATCAGAGAGGCCAGGTTCTCGTTGCAAGTGGAGTGTGCATGGTTTATCTTTCTGCAATCAAACCTATCGAGTTGCCTATAATTTCTGAAAGCAGTTATAAACTAATATAAAAAATAGGTAGGCCGGACATCCATTCATTTTTACAAGATGTCCAAATCAACAACTCATCAGTAGCTTTTTTGTAACGTTTTTGTTTTTTCCCCAGTCAGAGTCTGCGTGGGCACAATGACATCATCCTAAACTGAGTTGGAGGGCGCTGCAATGTGGTCAGATTTATCATATCGGACTGGTTGCCAACATGCACACCCACACACCCAATCATTATGTCATATGTATCTCTGCTGCAGGGGAATATTACAGACTCCTGGCTTGATTACTGTGCACGCGCAAAAGCGATGCATGTATTGCCCTACAAGCGTTTGCAGAAACAAATAATGAAAGTAAGCCACATTATGTTTATGCTCTCCTGTAATAGCATTCACTGGAGTACTTGTGTTAGTCTAGTGCAGCAGGCGAAGGCTGTGCTCATCATAGCAGGCAGTGGTGCTTAGTTGAATGAACTCAGCCCTTTGTTGTCTGAGTCTGTTGACAATGAAAGTCTTGTTTTCCTGAAATTCAGAGGCAAAGGGAACAGAGATCAAACGCAGCAACAAATAAAACTCACTTCCGTCCTTCCTCTCGGCGCTCTCAATAAAACTGGCGGCTTCCAGCAAAACTTGTACGTTTTTCAGAAAAGTGTTGATCTGCTCCATGGGGGAGTCTGCGGAGTTGAAGACGTCATTGAAAGGGCAACTAGACATCTCGAAATCTTGCTGGTCCAAGAGAGACGCCTCGGAGTCAAAAAACACCTCTTCGCTCTTCAGACTTCTTCTTTGCCTCTCACTTTTGGCCATTTTCCTCTGAGTTTGTGCGGCTTCTGGAGACTTTCTGAGCAGGATAAACAGTGAGGCAGCTACCAGGAGACGCTGCTCTTGTCAGATGGCTTTTTTTTTGTGAATGCGGGGTGTATAATGTGGAGCAGCGGCCAATGTCTGAGGATGGTGGTGCATGGGGGGGGGAATGAGAGCCCGGCCCCCCTCTGTCTGAGGAGCTCCGCAGGGTCCAAGTGTCCGCCCGATCATGGAAAAAGACTACTCACACTTTGTAGTAGCTACATCTATGCAAACAATAAATAAATAAATGGAAATATTTATATGTACATAAAAGCTTGTATTGTATTATATTGCACACAGTTATATTTTATATATAATCTTGACTGAGTTGGATTTCTCAGTATCTGTAGGTTCATTTTGATGATTATAATGATGTTGATGATGATGACTAGAGGTAGCAAAAGTATTAGTAGAAGTAGCCTAGTATTACACATAGTAGTAGTAGAAGTAGTAGTAGTAATAGTAGAAGTAGTTTTAGTAGTAGTAGAAATAGTAATAGTAGTATAGTAGAAGTAGTAGTAGTAATAGTGGTAATAGCAGTAGTAGTAATACTAGTGGTAGCAGTAGTAGATGTCGTAGTAGTAATGGTAGCACTAGTAGTAGAAGTAGTAGCCTAGTAATAATAGCAGTACTAGTAGTAGTAGTAGTAATAAAAATAGTAGTCGAAGTAATAGCAGTAGTACTAGTAGTAGTAGAAGCAGTAGTACTAGTAATAGTAGTAGTTGTATAGTAGCAGTAGTAGTAATATTGTGGAAGTGGTAGTAGCAGAAGTGGAAGTAGAAGTAGTAGTATAAGTAAGTAGTAAGAAATAAGTACTAGTAGTAGTAGTAATATTATAAGTGGTATATATTAGTAGTAATAGTAGTAGTATAAGTAGTAGTAATACTATTAGTTGAGTGTCTCTTTTTGCATTTGATATTTCAGGCCTGTGAGCATCAAATACATGACGTCTCCCTCAACAAAACCAGTCTGAACCTGAAAGAGAGCGACTTAAATAATTGCTTGCAGTATAATATTGGTATAGTGCGTCTGTAGAACTTCCTCCTGTATGTGACAGGCATGGTAACTGAGAGATAAGTCCTCAGCCTTGATCCTGTGCCAGTCTCAGCAGACCTTTAGCTGAGCTGTTTTTTCACTGCGGCAGAGTCCGTTTTGAACTGGAACATGTCGAGGCAGAGGCCTGTATTCAGCTCTGATACCCCCCTCCGCCACTTCAAAGAGCCAGCAGCGGCCCATGACCGTTTGATGTAAAGTTCACAGAGACAGAAACTTTCAAGTCCAACGCACAGGGGAATCTGTGAAGGTCCCTCCCGCCCCTGCCCCACCTCTCCACCCTCGGTGAGGGGTAGCTGTAGAGGAAGGAAGCCCATCTGAGAGCGGCACTGTTTGGAGTTTGAAAGGTGCCACCGCCGGCGCATTTACAAAATGAGTGGATTTGAAAAGCGCCCGGCCACATCCTCTTTAGGATATTAGGCCAACTTCCCCATTTTGAGGTTACTGGGTGCAGTTTTGTAGGCTGTGCTTTTTAAATGCTCCTTTGCTACAGCGCATAGCTGCAGGCCGTGTGGAGTTTCCCGCAATGCACAGACACTGTCACATCCGAGAGATGAAAAGTATAAAATGATTTGTTAAATCTCGGTGATAATCTATTCAACTTTAATAACAGCCACAGCAGGTTACAAGCCGCTGTCTGACCAGTCGGGCCTTGTTTTCCAGGCAGGGAACAGAGGAATGCTGCAAAGCAGGAGGGGGAGTCGCACGTCCTACTAGACAGCAGTGGTCACAGTGTGAAGGTAAAGGCTTTACTGAGACTGTAGCTCAGGGGTGTGGACGTCCTGCAGACACACACACTCACACACACTGTTTGGAGCCTTCCCCTACACAGTCAGGTCAAACCCTTCCCCTTCACGCTATTATTCCAATTAAAGGCTGTCCTATGCTCCTTTAATTAAAGGGTAACACTCGTGTCAAAACAAGGGGACCGGCTTAGCCGTAAAGCCATATAGGAGCAGCTCAGACCTCCAGAGGGGAGAAGGGGACAGAGGTCAAACATTTTCAATAACAGAGGCTCATTTTTCTGAGCCTAAGGGGCAAACCATAACAACCGGCTCATCCGCAAGGTAGAGGGCAACAGCGGTGAAGCGGCAAATGAAATGGTGGGCTGCAATGATGACTGTCCGTTGAATGCAATTCCCATTGAAAAACAGTAGGAATGGTGCTGTTGAGTGACATCTGCAAAGAGTGTTGCGGTGGAAAACAGCAGTGAAAATATTGAGGGTGATGATGATGACAATGATGAGCATGGTAATGGTGATGATAAAGATGATGATGGTAATGATGATGATGCTCCTGATGATGATGCTACTGACGACAACAACGAGAGCGCGTTAAGAGCCCATAAGTGTCATAAGATGGCATTTTTGCCAGGATGTGAGAAGATTTTGAAGCATTTTGAACACCAGTCTAATCACTTTGTGGCCTGGGAGGAATTTCAGTTTGTTTTTCCAGCGCCGTTGTGCGTCATTCTTGAGTCATCATCATCTGCTCAGCCTCTGTGGATCAAGGACATATTAGAGTATCTGGCAAAATGAAACTCTCAAATCTTCTGAAGGCGGCAACGTAGAGGCGGGAGATACATTGACACAATAAAAACCCTCGGCCATAATGGGTCTCTCTTGCCTGTTATTGCTTCCTGTGAAAACTCACTGACATTTTCCTAAATGTCACCGATTTACATCATTCTCGGAGGACCACTTCAGCCGGTGGTGTTCATGGGTAATTAGGCAACGTCCGCCACGTGTCCCACCGCACTCAGGGAGGTAGAGGGGGAAAAACAGAGAGTGACTGAGCGATACAAAGAGAAGGGCAATGCGAAAGAGTTTAGAAAAAGATAGTTGAGAGGATATCATCAAGTCTCTGGACGGCCCTCCAGAATGACACCTTTGTTCTGGCAGCGGGGCCTCGGAGAATCGGAGAGTGGCCATTCACACGGCTGACCTTTTTACAGCCCTGCATCCCTGTCCCTTTAGCTTCACAAAACACCAGGAGCACCCTTCTGCTTCCCATTCACCCAGTCAAGCTTTTGACCTCGGCCTACCACGTTTCCATCAGGTGAATGAATGAACTCATGAACCTCCATTGCACCTGAGGGAGTTAAAACTGGACAAAAAGCAAATAGAGCATGAAAAAACAGAAGGCAACATATTGGTTTCTTATTGTGTTGATGGATTTTTAATCTTATTCTGTTACTGCAGTTACCAAAGCACAATAAAAATAGTGGCATTCCAAGAATGAAGACGGACATGTGTGTGTCAGTTGCAGGGCAGCGGCACCGTAAATCAACCTGTGGCCTTTCTCTTTTGTTTTGGCCTCTGTCCACTGGTGTGGTTAACAAGGCCCCTGAAAGAGACCCTCATCCTCACCCTTTATGCCTCTGCCCCCATTAGCTTCAATAGGTATTTGTTCTCCATGGGAGGTCAAGCCTAAGCACACAAACACCATATACATGTCCTTTCTCATGTTGTATTTCTCCACAGATGAATTACACGATTACTGTAATTCCTTGGCTTACGTGAACCAGCCATGGTGGCTCTTTACATACACACACAAATGCAAATCCCATGTTTAGTTGTCCCAGCCACACAACAAATAGCTACCACTCTGTTTTAGTTACATCTTATTTGCCAAACTCACTGTGCAAACTGAAGGCAAGCTAGCACAGGTGCCTGTGTGTAATTGCTATATGCTCAAAACACCATCCATCAGGTAGAGGGAACGCTTGTTGAAGGAGAAACGGCCGGGTGAGAGTGACAAAGCGCTTTTTGGTGGGAGCCTCTTCGACTGACCCCGCGCTGACACCCCCGGCCATGCTACTGTCAATGTGCTTATTTTCCCGAGGGCCCGGGCCGTGCGGGTCTCTGCTTTGTCAGTGCTTTCTAGCCACGATGCTAATCTGTCTTCCATCAAGATAGCAGTCAGGCTTTTCTTTTGTTTGGCTGGGACCGTGCGGCCCCCGGGGAAAGGCTTCCTGGGTATTATCTCCGCTCCAGGATATTCTCAGCCCTTCCTTGTGATACAGTATGAAAACAACACATTATACAGCTGCACCCCGCCCTGCTCCTCCAATCAGCACCGCCGCTGCGACCACCACTGCTGCTGCTGCACCCCGCATTCTCAATTCTCACTCCCCTCCAGTCTCAACACTCCTCTCTCCACACATTTTCACTCTTTATTTTGTTGTGTATTGGTGTTCTTCTGTGAGAGAAGAGACCTGAAACACTCAAACACACACACACTCACTCACACACACACACAGTCACACACACACACACACACACTGCTGAAATGACAGGGTGAAACAGAAACCTGGTAGACGACAGAGTGACGTCGCCCCTCCCCAGGCGATTGCCCTTTGGCTCTTAGTGACCATTGTTCCCCTCTGTTCCCAGGCACTGACATCTGGTGACAATGGCCACGGCGGGAAAGAGGAAAGAGAGCCTATGAGTGCACACACACACACACACACACACACACCCAGAAACACAAATACCCACACACAACCCCCCACCCACCCAGAAACACAAATATACACACACACACACACACATACACTCAGAAACACACATACACACACATGTGCAGACACTTAGAGAAACAAACAAACTCCAGCATGCACATAAACAAAGAAACAAAGCACAGAAATTTGAGTGATAACACACACACACACACACACACACACACACACACACATGCGTACAGATCCACAAATATGCACAGATAAGGGAACAAACAAAATCCCTGCACGCAAATAACTAGGAATTCCAAGACTCAAGAATTGAACACAACATGAGTGAAAACACACATAAACACACACAAACACACACTCAAGCTTGCGCAAAGCTTCACACACTCCCTGTCCTTGGGAGGGTGAGAGACAGGGAGGCTGAGGGACACACACACACACACACACACACACACACACACACACACACACACACACACACACACAGACATGCACATACCCATACACAAATATGTGAAACATCCATGAATAAGAAGTTAAGGAATGACATAAAATCAACACACACACTCACACACAGACTCACACACTCTTTCCCAGTTACTCGACTAGACGGCGAGGCAGAAGGGGGGGTGGGGGTGGGGGTGGGGGGGTGGCGGGGGGTAGATGGGGACACACACACTCCCAGCATGCCGCCTCTCTGCTGTCAGTGCAGCCGGCGACAAACACACCAGTCGGGACGTTGTTTGCTTCAGGTCCCGGGCTAACCTGTCATTTAGCCACGGGGGCCTCAGACTGCTGTCTCTGGGGCTCCACTGGAGGTGTGGCCCCGCACCCCCCAAAACATTAACACCAACCCCCCCCAAATCTACCCCGACTCTCTGATGTGGGACACTGCCAATTTAGCCAGGAGGGCCTTGGGGCAGTGTGTCTCCTCTGCAAATTACAAGGGAGAGAGCGGAGAGGAAGATGAGAGAGGGAGAGGTCATGAGAGAGAGAGAGAGAGAGAGAGAGAGAGAGAGAGAGAGAGAGAGAGAGAGAGAGAGAGAGAGACAGTGCAAGTTGAAAGAGCTAATGATCGGACAGGGAGGGGTGGGATGGGGGGGGGGGGTGCAGTAATGGGAGTAGAGTAAAGGGAGAGCAGTGGAGGGACAGGGGGGGAAAGGAGGGGGGAAGAGGCATGACCTCACCCCTGTTGCTTGCCGGTCATCGCTCCTTCTTTCCGTCTGTTTTTCACACTGTCTCTCTCTCTCACTCTCTCTCTCAAACTGGGACTCCATCCAAGGATTTTTTTTTATGATGTATCGAATTAGAAAAGTTGAAGTTGGGAACGGTGAAATTGCCTAAAATTCTTTATTTGAAAAAAGGTTTTACCCCGCACTTGAAAAGGATTTTCTGTTATCTTTTTGGGGGACATTTTTGCCTTTATTGGATGGTCTGTAGAGAAGAAAGACAGGAATGATTGGAGAGAGAGAGAGAGAGAGAGAGAAGCGGATGACATGCGACAGTTCTCATCTTTCTTTGCAGCCCTAGAGGAGCAGCCTGAGACCCCAAGAGACACCATGGTGTGATGATTGCAAGCTCTCAGAGAAGCTGGTGGGGAGGTGAGAAGAGGAAGGAAAGAGAAGAGAAGAGGAGAGGAGAGGAGAGGAGAGGAGAGGAGGGGAGAGGAGAGGAAAGCACAGGAGAGGAGAGGAGAGGAGAGGAGAGGGGAGGAGAGGAGGGGAGAGGAGAGGGGAGGACAGGAGAGGGGAGGAGAAGGGAGGACGATAGAAGAAAGGAGAGGGGAGGGGAGGGGAGGAGAGGAGAGGAGAGGAGAGGAGAGGAGAGGAAAGCACAGGAGAGGAGAGGGGAGGAGAGGAGAGGAGAGGAGAGGAGGGGAGGAGGGGAGAGGAGAGAAGAGGGGAGGAGAGGAAACAGAGGAGGAAAGAGGAGAGGAGAGGACAGGAGAGAAGAGGAGAGTAGGGGAGGAGAGGAGAGGGGAGGGGAGGAGAGGAGAGGAAAGCACAGGAGAGGAGAGGAGAGGAGAGGAGAGGGGAGGGGAGGAGAGGAGAGGAAAGGAAAGCAGAGGAGAGGACAGGAGAGGAGGAGAGGGAAGGGGAGGGGAGAGGAGGAGAGTAGAGGAGAGGAGAGGAGAGGACAGGAGAGGAGGAGGTTGCTGTGGGAATCCTCCTTCGGTCGTTTTCACACCGACTTCCCGTTGTCACCGCTCCCATTTCCCGTCCCAGAGGGGCTCCTCTACTCCTCTACTCCTCTACTCCTCTACTCCTCTCCTCACACATCCCCACTTTTCCCCTCTTTGTTTTTGTTCATTTCACCGCCGGCTCTGCTAAATAATGTATTTTTTTTATTTACCTGAGCGTCTCCTCACCGCTTTAGCGTTCTTAATTGATGTTGAGTTGTGTGAAAAATGGATGATTTTCAGGTTCTGCGGGAGGAAAACGAACTGTAAAAAAAAACATGGCTGTGTATTGAAGGGGCTAAGCTGACTCCTGGATATGCATATGTTAAGCGTGACCTTTCCTGTGTTGAAATCCTTCTCATGTTTACCAATCAAATGGCCTGAGTCCCATGCCAGAATAATGGCTAATTTGATTGGGTCAACACAGTGAGATCCCCCCCCCCCCCCTCTTCCCCTTGCCCACCTCTATCTTGCTCCCTCCTTTTCTCTTTGTTGTTTCCCCAGTTACTGTCTTTCCCCTCCTTTCCCTTCCTCTTCACCTTCCTCCCCCACCCGTGTCTGTCTGCCCATCTCATCTCCCAGCATCCTCCTCTCCCTCCCTCCCCTACCCTCCCCTCCCCTCTCCTCTCCTCTCCTCTCTCCGTTTTGGGAGGCAGGAGGGCAGGGTGTGCAGTCTGGCTGGGGATGCTGCCTGCGAGTGGAGCAGTAACCTTTCTCTGGGTCCTTGCTGATTTCATTATTTTCATTATTGGGAGACTTCCACCGTGGCAATCCCATTAGGATAAGACGGGGCCCAGCGGGAGAGGGCGCGCTGCCTGGGGGTGGAGGGTGTGTGTGTGTGTGTGTGTGTGTGTGTGTGAGTGCATGCGGTGTGTGTGACAGAGGATAAGAGACTAAACTTTAGCACGGCTGCACTTTACCCGGATTGTCGGGGGGGTTTGAATTGCAAATGTCTCTGTTTTGATATTTGCCGAGGGCTGTTCAACTTCAATACCTCAACTTTATATTACTCATGAAAACTTGAAGAGTAATATTTCGCAAAGTTGTCCACCCAAATATATAGTGATGACTTACAAAGACTTCACATCATTGATTCAAAAGTAATCTCACAACCAGCAGGGAACCATGGGCTGATGCAAGACGCAGTGGAAAGCCGACTGACACTTTATAGATTTCAATTTATCATAAAATAAAACGAGCTTCAGAATAATGTTTATTGTCATTTTATGTGAAATTGCCCCTGACGCCACCGCTACACTCATCTCTCAGCTAGCTGTCTCTGGTTAGGCCCAGTGAGAAAGCTGGGGAGTGGATTCATCCATCAATCATGGCAGAGTGGCTTGTTGTTTACACTGCGTTCACATTGTGAGCAACTTAGTTAAGAGTCGCTCTGTGTGGACGGTGCGAGAGGCTTCGATTATCCATCCAGTGATCTGCAGCTGCAAAGTTTCCAGCAGGCAAATCATGTATTTTTTGTCGCTCTGGTGTTGCCTTTCATAACGTTACATTATTTTGAGTTGATATTGCTAGTTAGCAAGAGCTAATTAGGAAGCATTTATTGAAAATAAATAAATAAAGTGATTCTCAAACTTTTTCATATCAAGGACCCTTAATATAGGGCCACGGACCCCCATTTGATGAGATTTTGTCTCTCAGACCCAAATATGGGAATATTTTTTCCATGACTATCTGTATTATAGTAGAGAGATAACAGTGAAACTATGATCAAAACAGTCATCCTTCTACATTCTCTAATTGTGTTAACTTCTTGTAAATGAAATAATGCGGAAGTTTAACCATTCATCAATTTACCGGGGACCCCCTGGAACCCCCTCAAGGACCCCTGGTGGTCCCCGGACCCCACGTTGAGAACCTTTAGAGTTTACCGTCGACCCCAACGATGGATGCAACTTTCTCCCAGCATCAGTTGTAGGGAACTGGCAAGCTTTGAATGGCTGTAATCAACTTCTCGTCCATTTTGCACTTGTCAGGCAGAACTATTGTTCAGGAAACTAAATCACACCGGTAGGGAAACAAGGAAGCAGGGAAATCTGACCGTGAAAAAAGTTCAGCCAACTTTCCTCAGCCGACAAGCTTGTTGACCGTCCACGCATCTGCCGAGTCTCTCTGGTCGTTGAGCTGTAAAGGAAATGAATGGACCTCTGGTGACTTTTCGATCATGTTGCTCACAGTGTGAACTGTGAGCAACTATTGAGTTGAAACCGTTAGAGAGATCGACAAGTTAAATCCCCACAACAGCCGATGTGTTCGTCCTTGTCCTTGAGCAAACCTCTGCCTGGAGGAGGAGCACCACTGTTGGCTGCGATTGACTGACTGACAAAAATGATTCTGAATTTGAACTCTATATAATATGGGTTAATACTGAAGAGCCCTAAAATGAGCCTAGGGGAAATGCTATCTATCTATCTATCTATCTATCTATCTATCTATCTATCAGAGGTGGAAAGTAACTAAGTACATTTACTCGAATACTGTACTTTAGTACAATTTTGAGGTACTTGTACTTTACTTGAGTATTACCATTTTATGCTACTTTATACTTCTACTCCACTACATGTCAGATTTCAGAGGGAAATATTGTACTTTTTACTCCGCTACCTTTATTTGATAACTTTAGTTACTAGTTACTTTGCAGATACAGATTATTAATACAAAATATAATCAACTAATAAATTGTGATGTATTATTGTAGATTACTGTAAGATACCCAGCAGTAATTCAATAATATAATATATACTGTATTATTCTGAAATGGGCCATTCTGCATAATGAGTACTTTTATTTTTATACTGTGGTATTTCTACTCTTACTTATAAAAGATCTGAGTACTTCTTCCACCACTGCAATCTATCTATCTATCTATCTATCTATCTATCTATCTATCTATCTATCTATCTATCTATCTATCTCATAACTGCAAGAGCTCTAAAACAAGTGTGTGAGTAATGTGTGTTATCCTTTTAAGAGAGACACCACTAATTCAGCACCTTTACAGCCCCATCCCTCTGCTAACTTGTGTCTCTGACAAGGCTCAGTGAGATCCGCGGAGGGAAACGGCCGATGAATCATTTCGATCCTCAGTGGCCTCCTTACGACATCATCATCTGGAGCCCCAGTCCCGCCCAGCGCTCATCACCCTGACAGTTTAAACGCCCCATTTAGCGTCTCCCCCCCCCCTCCCTTTTTTTTTAGGATGTGTGTGTGTGTATATGTGAGTGAGTGGGGGAGAGAGTGAAGGGCAAAGGGGCCCCGTTTAGACCTAAAAGCAAGGCAGACAGACACACACACACACACACTTATACATACACATACATTCACACACACCAACACAGTAGACACATATGTACATACATGCTCACACACACCTTCGTCCACACAGGCAGATACACAGTCATGCACCAGCTACCAGTCAAAATTTTGGACACACCCGATTGAATGAACTATGTTTTTTCATTATCTTAAAGCTATTTTGATCTAAAGGCTTATGCTTAAAAACTTGAAATTTGTTTCTTAGACAAATATAAATAGTAAAGTTGATGCTTATGTATGAATTTCTTTCCAAAGCCTTTGCCTTTCCATCAAGGCAAAAGGGAGGCTACTTTAAAGAATCTAAAATATAAGATATTTTGGATTTGTTTAACACTTTTTTTGGTCACTGCATAATTCCATTTGTGTTATTTCATAGTTTTGATGTCTTTACTATTATTCTAAAATGTGGAAAATAGTAAAAAATAAAGAAAAATGTGGTGTGTCCAAACTTTTGACTGGTAGTGTAGATAGACACATATACACACATAAACACACAGACACACACACACCCTTCCCTCTGGCCCAAACAGGCCCCTGCCCCCCAAACTCATGACTGCAGCTGTTAAATCCTCATAAGTCTAATGCCTGGATGTTGCTGTCAGCAAAATAAATGACCTGTCTGCCATGAATTTGGTATTACAGGGAGCCTGGGTCACATAAGTGATGATCAAGGAAAATGCATGTATTTGCTGTGGTGCTCAATCCCCAATCTGAAATTTGGCAGGTTCCAAGTAAACATATAAACAGGATAAGAGTGGAGAACTTGCATGTGAAGGGAAAAGTCCAATAACGAAAATAGAGTTGAGACTGCAGTAAGCCATCTGTTATCTTCTCAATCACCTTGGAGATTTTAGAGATTACGTCATCAATGCCATCAATGCGGACTAGTTACACCCACCCACCCACCCACCCTCACTCACTCACACACACACACACACACACACACACACACACACGCACATACACACACACATGCACACACACATGCACGCACGCACACACACACACACGCACACACACACACACACACTTCCCATCTCCTGAGTGTCTCTTCCTGTTTTTCTAATTAAATCAACCCAAACTCTCCAGTATGGCCTGGTGGTATGGCTTCTAATCCTAAAATCAATCTCCCTGGCTGGGTTTCACTCTGTAAAGACAATGCCTGGGTTTGCCAAAAGGTATCTTAGCATCTGGTTTCTTAAACCTTAAACAATGGTTTCCATGAGGTCCCATGCAGGGTGAGACTATATTTGGTTATTTGGGTTGTGGGCTGAACAAATAAATATGTAAGAGCCCGTGTCTTGGGACCAGACCCAGGTCAAGTCATACAGGCAGGGCAGAGGGTCACAAATTTCCTGGCAGCCACATCTGGTGCCATCATGGAGGTCCAGGGGAGAATTAGCTGAGCGCAAATAATGGCTACATATATAACAACTGGACTGGAAACAGAGAGACGCCTGACCTGAACAAAACATGTTGTATGCAGTGGTGGAATGTAACTCAGTGCATTTACTCAAGTACTGTACTTAAGTACAATTTAGAGGTACTTTACTTGAGTATTTCCATTTCACGCTACTTTATACTTTTACTCCACTACATTTCAGAAGCAAATATTGTACTTTTTAATACAAATTATAAATCAACTAATAAGTTATGATATATTTTTATAGATTAAGCTACCCAGAAGTATATAAAGTAATTCAAATTAGCTCCACCTTTACCAGCTGCAACATTAAAGTGATGAACACGTTAATGCATCAATAATTATAGTCCAATAACAGGATATATATGATTCTGAAATGGGCCATTCTGCATAATGACTACTTTTACTTTTGCTACTTTAAGTATATTTTGATGCCAATACTTTTGTACTTTGACTTAAGTAAGATTTTGAATGCAGGACTTTTACTTGTAACAAAGTATTTTTACACCGTGGTATTGCTACTTTTACTTAAGTCAAAGATCTGAATACTTCTTCCACCACTGTGTAGATGTAGGTCAGTTCAGTCATGGTATTAGTAAAAGTGATTAGTCTGATAAGGTAGATTTGTTTCCATATTTAGGTTACTGTGACACAGGAAACTCTTGGCTTCATTTGGTCTGAGTCCCAACTACTAAACAGTGAGCTGCAGCTTGAGAAGAGGTCGCTCACTTAAGCAAAACAAACAGTTGGTTTCTGACTTTTAGGGAAGTAGCCATCAGGCTAATTTATCAAAGCAACCAAATGTTAATGTTAACATGCAACTATCAGCCACTACTAACACTAAGGTTTGTTCCTACTATATGTTAGCTAGTGCACAAATCAGACATGTTTACAAGAAAGTGATGGTTAGCTCCTAGCTAACAAGCTCACTTTATCTAGAAACAAAATCGACCAGATGTATCAGGTAACAGTGGGGAAACGGTCATTTCCTTGTCAAAACAGCACAAGTTGAGCATTTAGAAACACAATCAACTGAGCTGCGGACCTCCAATATGGCTGCCAGAGGGTGTGTTACATGCCCTGAAAGCCTTCTACGTTAGCAAATAATTCTTAGCGTTTGTTTTAACCTGCTTGAAGTACAAGATAGGCTGGGTTTATCTTGTCAATCACAGAAAATTATACCTAACATAAACCTTCCTGTGATTGTCTAAAACATTCTGACACACCGTATTGTCCTGAATTCTTTGCAAATACTATTTGACCCGGGGCAGTTTAGGACGAGGATCCTCTCTGTCCCATTGACCTACAGTGGAAATAGGATGGCCGTTAGCGCTCGGCCGTTTCTGGGTAAGTAGGTCCAGGATGGGCCCCGAGGCGGAGGCCCAGGCAAACAATAGGGGCCAAAGGCGGAGCGGTGGAGAGGGTCCTCCTCATCCTCCACAGCCAAAACTAGGTCTTCCATTCACTGGCCAACACAATGGGGCTGGATGGGGGTGGGTGAGTGAGAGAGTGAGAGTGAGTGAGTGAGTGAGTGAGTGAGTGAGTGAGTGAGAGAGTGAATGAGAGAGTGAGTGAGTGAGTGAGTGAGAGAGTGAGCGAGCGAGCGAGTTTATGGACATTGAGTATATCTGTGTCAGCACATACGTAAATGTTTAATGTGTGTGTGTGTGTAGGCGTGTGCTCTGCTCTCTTCAGTAGGAACCCGTCTACATGAACTCCACACACACACACACACACACACACACACACACACACGCTCATACACACTCGTAAACACTCACAGACAGAAGGAGCCCCTATAGCTAAGCCTTGCAGCCGGGCTTTGGGTGCCCCGCTCTCTAAATATGTCTCCCTATTGAACATCTGTGCTTTATCAAAAGCAAAGGGCTCTCCTCTATTCATCTCCTGCTCTCATAGCCCCTGAATGGTGATTTGATGTGTATTGTTCAGCCCTCTGGTCATGAACCCTGCTCTGTGATATTTTACTCCCAGGGAGGGGGAAAAAAAAGGCGGAATGGGCCTTTAGTATCTCATTTCCATGGCTGATTACATGTCAGATGTCACTTTTTTTTATTATTTCATCCATTCTGCCTCTACTTGGACATTAAAATGAGTTATGGGTGACGCCGCCGCGGCCGCCACAGAGGAGACGTTTCTTTCTTCCCTTTCACTTGTATCATGGTTGATATTCAAATTTACAAATCTTCATTCACAGCAGTTTGTTGAAAACGACTTTGGCGAGAAGTTATTGCTCCCTTGAATAATTCAAACATTATCTTTTGGGGAGGGGGGGGGGTCTGGGTCTGGTCGTTTTTTTTTTTTTTTTGCCAAAAGGTCTGGGCAGAGACAATGAGCTATGTGAACAATTTCAGCGAGTCAATCGGCAACTCCCAGGCAAACACAGGCGCTCATTGTGTGCCAATGTGATGGGAGAGACTGAAGAGAAGAAAGGAGAAGAGGGAAAAGTTGATATTTCATACTGACAGAGAGAGAGAGAGAGAGAAGAGAGAGAGAGAGAAGAGAGGGGGAGAGAGCTGAACAGGCCCAGCTGCGGAAGAAAAGAAAGAGCTGTCTCAATCTGAATTCTGCCTCTTTCTTTCTTTCTTTCTTTCTTTCTTTCCTATCCCCTCTCATACAACTGGACTATTTGCACTGCGTGGCAAATAAGCCAGACTTATGATGAGACAGACAGAGAATAACTGAGAGAGAGAGACAGATAGAGACAGGGAGAGAGAGAGAGAGAGAGAGAGAGAGAGAGAGAGAGAGAGACAGACAGACAGACAGATGGATAGAGACTGAGAGAGAGGGGTGGGATCTCTTCTCCCTCTTCCACCTTTCAAATCTTTCCTTCTTCCACTCTCTTGCAGGCTGCCATTCTAGTGTGTGTGTGTGTGTGTGTGTGTGTGTGTAGGAGTGTATAGAAAAGAAAGAGGGGTAGCTCCCCTCCCCAGACAAAGGGCGCAGATGGCTGGCCCTCCTCAGCTTTGGGGTGGGGTGGTGCGAGCAGACGCCTGCGACGGAGCACCATGCCCTCCCATGGAGTTCATTTCAGCTCCCCACTGAAAGAGACGGCAGACAGGGGGGGGGGGGCTGCTTATAACAAGAAGGGCTTAGAGACCCTCCGGACCCCACCCCTACGCCCCCCAACGCCCCCTCGCCACCGGCCCGTGACCCCTGCCCCCTCGCCGGGTCACATGCGCAGATACGAAGGTGGGAGGAATGCCAAGGCAGAGGAGGGAGAGAAGGAATGAGAGAGAGAGAGAGAGGGAGGTAGAGAGACTGAAAGATAGACTCAGCGGAAACATCCTGGACATAAAAACAGGCCGACACAGGCATGCCCATGGAGGCCCAGGGAGGCCAGACTGTTCTCATTTTGTCATCAGGGAAGAGTCTCACTTCTTTCTACACTGGAAGAGACATAAGACTTCGACAGAATAAGTAAAATATACGAGTTCAACAACCTCCGCAGGCTTCAAGAACTTCCTTATTTATGTTTCAAGAAGAGTCGGTGTGCAATTTTAGCTGCAAAATTTGTTGATTGTTGTTAAAATAATAATCTACATTTTCACATGGAAAATGCTAGTTTTGCCCTATTGTTATAATACAATAATGATTCAACCTATACCCAGTTCATGAAAGCTTTTATATTTGCTGCTCTAAACACCCGCGGCCAGGTGGGTTTTCCCCGGACAAAAATCCCCTGGTGCACAGAAATGATGTGTTTTATATTTCCAGTAGCAGCAACAGCAGTTTGTGTGGGTAGTTAGCATGAGCAGCGATAGCCGCCATGACTGAACAGACAAAGAAAAGAGCGCCACCTACAGAAACTCAAACTTCATCAACAGAAAATCCAAGGAAAAATACGTCAGAGTACTGGATACACTGTTTTATTGACAGGTGATCTCTGGGAAGTGCAGTGCAGGAACACCACAGCAATGAGCCTGAAGAAGAAACAACATTACCACTTAAAGGGAAATATATCTTATTCACATTTTGAATTTACATCACAATCACACTGGATTTAGCCTAGGTAGCTAACTAGTAGCCAACTAGCCAATAAACTGGCTAACTTCCCATTTTCTTTTCTTGATTTTCTTTCTTTCTTCACACCCGGAGTGTGACGTATGTTCAAAACGGAAGCTGTGGGAATAAGGTCAATGGGCAGCAATGCTAAATGAAGAATAACACTGTTGATAGCTAATCTGTTATCATTGCTCTGTTATCATTGCTCTAATTTTTGTCACTTTCTACTTTGGCAATGTATGGATTCCACGTGTCATGTCAATAAAACCAGACAAAATGAAGTTGAATTGAATTGACAGAGAGGGAGAGACAAAAAGAGAGGAAGAGAGAGAGAGAGAAAACAGAATGGGAGTGACTAAGAGTGAACGAAATCGAAACTAGGAGATAGAGAGATTTAGAGAGAGACAGACAGAGATAGAGAGAAGGACACAGAGAGACTAGGAGAGAATGAGGGATAGACAGAGACCGAGACAGAGGGAGATATCAGTCAGCGCTGTCCTCCCGCCTTATCTCAAAGCCTTTCTGTCTTTGGAGGGGGAGTTTGTTTCATCGTGCTCATGTCACAGAGTCAAGACCCGGTGATGTAACCGTTCCCTCCTGAACTTGACCCAGAGAACTTGGCTGCATTGTTTTGTTAACTCAACCTTCTGCGCCGATAGGCAAGCCTGTTCTTGTTTTTGGAGATCTCACCGGGCAGATGACGGGAGAGCACAGTTAAACCCTCACGATTCTCCCTGGGCTCTCTCCCAGTGTTCTCCCTTGGTGTCATTTCTCACAGTTTTCTCCCATATTTTGATAAAATTTCAAAATATGTCCTTTTACTATTATATGCTAAAAAACATTTAACACAAAAAAAAAATCTGGGCTCTAGGTCTATCACTAGCGTTTCTGCTTTTAATGGTCAACAAAATATGTTTAACACCAAAAATGTAGTGTGTGTCTCTGTGTTGGTGGATGGAGCCAAACATGAGTATACCGACAAAAAGAAATAAAAGACGGAAGAAAAGGAAATACACCCGCAAGTTTCATTTGTGGTGTAAGGAAAGGGGTAGCATAGAAACAGTTTACTCTTGGTAAGATATTCATTTTTACAATTGAAGTTCTACCTGACAAGGAGAGAGGTATTTTAAACCATCTGTCTAAATCAGATTCAATAGTTTTGAGAGTTAGTCTATAGTTTTCAAGACAATTTTTTCAACTGATGTATAGATATTTATACCCAAATATTTAAAATGAGTTACTACTGAGAAATTTTCACATTCCTCCTTAGATATTTGATTCAGTGGTAACAAGGAAGATAGGACACTTGGAAGAGATTGCTTGATATTTGAGAAAAACAACAAAACATCATCTGCAAATAAGGATAAATAATGCTTAGTGAACTTGATTGTAATTGGGTCAATGTCAATGTGCTGTGGTGTAAGGACTTTTAACTTAACTTTTTACAAGAAATAAAAAAATGCAGATACGGTTTTTGTACTATATTTCCATTGTTATTTTATACACAAAAAGTCACCAGAATGCAGAAGATAAGGTCTGAATCTTCAAATTGCCTTGGTTTTGAAAATCGAACAGTTTCTGGACTCTCAAGCTCGGCGAGTGCGAGCTAAACCCCGGATGCCGTAACCTCTCTCCGATAACACGGCCGACTAATCATGTGTTAACCGCCGTGTTTAGGCTACACCAAAAACATGTCAACATACATCGTCTACTTTCCCTAAGCAGAGTTTGATTAAGGGCAGCATTCGATAAGGGATAATCTGCGGGTGATTATCTGTGGCAGATAGGGCGAGGTGCTTGGAGAGAGAGAGAGGGAGAGAGGCAGGAGAGGGGACGCATACATAATGCCTATGTAATACACGGCACTTAGTCCCTTTGACCCAATGACCCATATCCTATCTTGTAGAAGGGGGAGCCTATATTGTGACACTGAAAGGCTTACAATGGCTTATCTGGAGGGACCTCGGGCACAGTGAGGCGCTTGTCAACCCGCTCCTGATCCACGGGGATTTGGCCACAATGTGTGCATTATAGCGGGCAGCGGGGATGGATGTAGGCACTCTGGCAGCTGTCCCATACACTGTACAGAATGTATAGTGGTCGTGTGTGTGTGTGTGTGTGTGTATGTGTGTGCTTAATGGAGAAAGAAAGGGAGGAAGGGGAGGGAGGGAGGTAGGGGAGGGGAGGGAAGACTGTTTGCAAGTCTAAGTGTGTGTGCATAATAAAGACAGTAAAGGCGGGAGAAAATGTGGTTCGCCAGCCGAAGGGTGTATGTGTACATTGTGTAAGTGTGGGCGTCTGCGTGTGTGTGTGTGCGCACGAGAGAGTGTGGGAGTGTGTGTGTGTGTGTGTGTGTGTGTGAAATGGAGAGAATAGGAGGGAGAAAAGACTCTTTGCAAGTCTAAGTGTGCATGTGGGCATCGTGTGTGAGTGTGTGTGTCTATAATAGAGAGAATAGGAGAATAGTCTAAAAGTTTAAGTGCGCATGTGGACGTCATGTGTATGCGTGTGTGTGTGTGTGTGTGTGTGTGTGTGTGTGTGTGTAAAGCTTGTGTAAGCCCGTTCCTGCTGAGGAGAGTGGAGAACATACACACACATATTAAACATTCATGCATATGTACCACCAGACACAGATTGTTTGCAATTCTGAGTACGTAAGTGTACATTGGTGTGTGTGTGTGTGTGTGTGTGTGTGTGTGTGTGTGTGTGTGTGTGTGTGTGTGTGAATAAAGGAGAGATTGTTCGCAAGGCTATGTGTGTATGTGAACATCATGTGTGTAAGCGGAGTGAGGGAGACAGAGTGCATCAGAAAAGGTTTTGTGTTCCCTGCTCCTGTGTGTGTGTGTGTGTGTGTGACGGAGGGTCCCAGAGTGTAGCGTTACAGTGAGTAGGGGGTGGATCCCTTGTTAGTAGCCGGTGAATGGAGGTCAGTGTGGCTGCTGAATAGAAGGGAAGAGAGAGGAAAACATGACAGATAGAGGATGAATCAACGCCTCATCTCCTCTCTTCCCCTTCGCCCTTCACCCTTCCCTCTCTCTCTCTCTCTCCTCTGCACTCGTCTCCTCCCTTCCCCCTTTCTCTCTCTCTCCACGCCTTGCATCCCCTGCTGCCCAGTGATCAACAGAAGAAGACTGTGGTTGCACTGGGTCACTCTGAGGTGTGAATGTATGTAACTGACATGCGGGTCAGGTGAACTGAAGATGCTAAATTGCCCATAGGCGTGAGTGTGTTTGTGTGTAGTATGGTATATGATCTAGTATATGATGTGTAGTATGTATAAGGTATAGTAAATAATGTTTATGATGTACAGTATATGACCTAGTATAGGATGTATATCATGTGTATACAGTATATATGTAATATGTATAATGTAATATGGCATGGTATGTAAAGCCTTTTGAGACTTGACTGTGATAAAAGCTTATATAAATAAATAAGACTAGACAAGACTGTATGAATGTAAAGCAGTGTGGTGCTAAATAAAGAGCATGCAAAACCTTTCCCTGGATAAATAAAGGTTATCGAGTGAAAACTTGCTTAGTACTTTGTAACCAGTTAGTTACATGCTTGCCAGCTGTGAGCGTCTTGGCAAATGAAACCATCATGATGAAAAATGCTACTGCTAACTACTGCAAACACACACTTGCAAGGCCTGCTATAGTAATGTTACATGCTTGCAAGACATGACAGGATTAAGCCCACTTACAACGGATAAGTCCATCAAACAATATGCAAAACCTAAATCAAACAATCTAATGTTGTAAAATGACAAGACTTACCTAATGTAGGAAACAGCTGAACTTTAAATTAATCTTCTAGTAGCTAGTGAAATGCTTCAGCAAGCAATATGGAATGTGTAGAAATGTGAAATGGAATAAAAGCAATCATCCAATGCAATTGCACTTAAAAATAGCTACAGCAGGAACATTAACTTACAGCCCATCAGCTGGCCTACAATGCTGCCATTAAGGGCTATAAAAATAAACTTGACTTGGACAAGGACTAATGAAAATCATACAGTCTCTTAGTAACACCAGCACATGTAAATGCTTTCTCTGTGGGAAGCATAAGATGGGCAAATTTTGTCTGCAAATATGATTAACATATTTTTTCCTCCTTTTTTTTTTTAGCATAACCTGCTATGCGATCCACATTGACTTTGTCTGATGTATCAGTCCCAATCATCTCTGAAAGCAATATTGGCATTTTACATATTTATCTGATGCCCACCTTCATTGCTCTATAAAGTTTATTTGTCACCACCTTTTGCTCTCTTTTTTGGTTTTTATTTGGATGCCGCACACCATTTTTGTATGTTGTGGTTAATAAATAGTGTCTATTTCTGCCTAATTGTGTCCCAGTAGCCTTGATATTTGCACTAGCTCAAACTCTGGGTAATGTAAATGTAAATGTACTTGGCAGTAAAGTAGATCCTGACTCATATTTGACGTGTCTTGCCGTATAAAAAGATTTTCACTATTTGAAAAAGTGCCAACCAATCTCACAAAATGGTTGCTGATATGAAAATGAAAACCCATTTTGGAAAAACATTTAAGTTGCTCACCGAACTTTTTGAAGATGGAATCGTGTATATCTTTGAACTGCATTTCAAATAGCAGACTTTTCCCCCAAAAAAAGTGTTTGTGTTTTGGAACGAAACCCTCCTTTTCATTTTCTTCCCCCCCGCGGCCTCGCTGTCTCTCCTCTGCCCATTATCTCTCTCTGTTTGTGTCTTGACGTCTCTCGCATCGTGAGCCCCGGCGCAGCAGCTCAGATTCCTAGATTGCACCGAGATATAACTGACCAGAAAGTTTGTCCTGATTCATATTCCTGCTGCCTCTCCCTCTGCTCCGCTCCACTTTCCACGTCTCTCTCCTCTGCCTACTACACCTTTCCTCCCTGGTGCCCTTCATTCCCTCGATCCACCTCTCTCTTCTTTTTTTTTTTTTTTTTCCCTTTCTCGCCTTGGCAGAGGGATGGTCACTGGGGAGTCACACTTCTGCCCCCCCCCCCCTCTCCTCCTCCTCTCCTCCTCCTCTCCTCCCTTCAATATCCCCTACTGTTGTTGTTGTTGCCCTCCAAATCTCTGTTGGCAGACGATGGAGAGAGTGAGAGAGAAAGAGAGAGAGACAGACAGAGAGAAATAGACTTCTGTCTTCCCCCCACCCTCCTCACCTCACCATCCCCCCACCGTTGTTGTTGTTGTCGCCCCTCCAAATCTCTGCTGGCAATATGGGGAGAGAGAGAGAGAGAGGGAGAAAGAGAGAGAGAAAGAGAGAGAGAGGAGGAGAGGAGGAGAGGAAGAGAGAGAGGCTTGAGAGTCTTCTCAACAGGGGGAGAGTTCTCAGGACGGCAGGAAATTACCCATGTTGTTTTTCGGTAATCCTTTTTTAATATCAGGTTTTGGGATAAGGGGGGGTGGGAGAGGATAAGAAGCCAGAAGGGGCAAGAGAGAGAGAGAGAGAGAGAGAGAGAAAGAGAGAGACAAAAGAGGGATCCGGGCCAGACAAAACGATTGGCGGCTCCCAGGGGGACGATATGGTGTCTGTGTGTACATAACACACATCTCAAGTGGTGGAAATGAATAGCATTATGAGACTCACACAGTATGTCTGTGCTGCTCAGTAATACCATTGGTATCCATTGAAATGAGTAAAGTGAATGAGCTTCGAAGGTTTTCTCATTGGGAGGATCTTTTTTCTTTCTTTCTTTCTTTTTTCTTTTTTTTTACATTTGCAAAGCTTCTTTCACAGAGGCTTTGGTTTCCAGCATGGCAAACAAACAGTAATCACTGAATGAAATACAGCCAACTATGTGCCAAAAGAAACCAAAATCAACTCAAGGGGATACCTTCAATTCAAAAACATTAAGTTGTTTATCCCACCAGAAAAGAATATTTTAGATCCTAAAATTCACTTGTTAGCATTCCACATTTTAACCGATGCAGCTTTGCAACTAGCTAAAACGCTAACAAGCTTTTTTCTGGCCAGCAGTGTCCCTTTGTTAAGACAATTAACATTAATAAAACCAAGGAACTGTTTTTAAGACAAAGGACAAATGTAGAGACACTATAGTAGCAAATTTGAAGAAAAATAACTCAACTTCCCAAAAAGTCAAGGCAGTCCCTTTGAAGGCATACTTAAAACTTCAAGGCAAGATAAGTGTGGACTCGTCCTGATAAGGGGGGAACGGGATCTGACTGCATTCCCAGCCATTAATCAGTGTCACTTAGGGAAATCCAAGCCTCCCATTAGCGTCCCATTGTAGAGATAGTGGCTGACACAAAAGAGGAGGATCACCCCACGAGACACGACTCACAGTAGCCCGGTTGTACCTTATTGACCCCCTTTTTTTTTTTACGGCCGACGCACCCCGTTCGTAAAGGAGTGGGCGTCTGTCTTGCCTTCTCTTCCTCTCCTCCCCCATCCCCCTTTTACAGAAGCTGCGCGGCAAGGGGCTCAATAATGGGGTGTGGTGGACAGAGAAAGAAAGAAAGAAAGGAAGAAAGAAAGAAAGGGACAGAAAAAGGAGAGGGAGGAAAAGACACAGCGCTGTCTCCATTAAAAGGCATTGTCAGCGAACACGTACACCCTCCTCTTTTCAGGGTGCCTGCATGGTCACCCCCGTTTTCAGTGCTGGGGGTGACACACGAGCACCCACAACCGTACGTGCATACACACACACACACACACACACACACACACACACACACATACCAGTCGTACAACACACATGAGGGTATTGTTTGTCTTAGAGGACAATTGTTGCAGGTTCTTGGGGGTCAGGGGGGAGAAGAGAGAGCAGGGCAGGGCAGGCAGCGATGGGTGTGTGTGTGTGTGTGTGTGTGTGTGTGTGTGTGGGGAGGGGGGTACTCAAGCAGAACCTGCCATGGGTGCCATCTGCTCCTTTGGCCCGGCTTAACTCAACAGAGTGCAGCATGGGTCAACAGAGGGCATGGAAGTCAAATCCAATTCATCCTAGTTAACCTTGTGGTCCGGTGGTTAGAGAGTCTGCCCCGTATAAACGCCCAGTCCAGCTCACTTCTTGCCTTAACTAATGTGGTGATGCACTTGGAGGGTCTTTTGTAAGTGACAGAGTGGCCCTTAAGTTCCCTTAACTGAGATGGGAAAGGTTCAGTCCCAGCAACTGAGCTTCTACTTGCTCAGCTAAATCCACTTAATATCTAAAATGTTGTCCCCTTATAGGAAAAATCCACCCTAAAACACATAAACACTGTTACTAATCAGCTATTGATGATTTACCTTGAGCATGGGCCCATTTTGTTGTTTTTTGGTGTATTTTTCCTCATCCCGGCAGATAACTGGCCAAATAAAAGATGACATAACGTCTATTTCTAAACTTTCAAAACATCAGTGATAGATGTCTGGCTCTGGTGTCAGTCCCTCAGAATAAAAGAGCGAGAGCTTCCTATGCTGCCATTTTGCACCGACGTTCAACAATCATACAGGGAGAAGTCCATCGTAATCCAATTTCTCCACTAGCCTCTAGCCTCAGTAGACCAGAATGCATTGCAGCCACAAGCAATGTTGCATTTTGACAAAGATGCTCTATACACACGAGATGACGCATTACAAGCTGCGCCAATGGTATGAAATGGTATACACTTCCTGTCTCCTGGGCGTGGTCGCCTCTCCCCCCATCCCTCCACCTCGTTTGGAAGTGTTATGAATGTCGTGTGGATGGATGAAAGCAGATATTAAGCAAAGAAACACAAGTTTTATTCAGGTTTTAATTTTTAACTTTTAATTCATGGTTTCACGTATAAGTCCCTTTAAATTTCTGTTTATCCAGTTGGAAAGCGACGTCGGCAGCACTCCAGTGAAACCAGACCGACAGGATATATGATGATGTTGCCAGATCTCGTGAGAGTGTGTTGCTGAGACAGAGACAGGTCTAGAATAAAGTTAATTTTCTCCTGATTTGTCTGTCTGAAAAATGTCATTTTATTGACAGAATGTTTGGAAGATATGTGGCTTGTGAAAAACGGGTCCAATATTTACTTCGGTGACTATGGGGCGAAAGAATCGGTCATAATCTGTGCTCACGTTCACTTCTCCCATTGGAGTGAATAGACTCAGGACCTGCCGCTAGTCTCCTAAAGGGGCGGGGCAGTGGCGAAACCCACGTGACACAGATACAGGAAATGACTCGCAGTTGCGCCGTCTCATTTCTAAACCGTCTCTGATTTTGAGGAACGGGTGCAGCTCACTTTTTCTCGACTGCAAAAACTCTCGCTGTCTTGCTCTAACTGTGGTGTCCTTATGTCGCTATACAGCTTCCTCCACCTATGTATAACCCACAGCTGAATGCAGAAAGTTCATGGCTGTTCTCTGAGGGCATTCTGGGAAATGTAAGAAAACATTAAATGAAGAAGAAGTAGACAAGGCAGGTTGAGAGAAACTGGGTACAGAATAACAGTAAATTACAACAGTTCATCCCCAAATAACTCCTAAAACGCAGTGGACATCACAAATTGACAATATCTAACTAACAATATCCAAGGATGAGGTTTTTCCTAACCCTAACCCTAACCCTGGACTAAACAAAACCAGTACAAAATATTCCTGTTCATTCCATTTTAACCCAATTTAGCCCAGTTTAGCTCAGCTCCATCTAGCAGTCCAGTCAAAATCAGTCCATTCCTATTCAGTCTATTCTAGTCCAGTCCAGTCCAGTCCAGTCCTCCCCAGTTCAGTTCCATCTAGTCGAGTCATGCCCAGCACAACTCAGTCATGTCCAGTTTAGTCTAGTCTAGTCTCCAGTGGGCCAGCCTGGCAGTCTGGCCCAGTTTACCCTGGAGTCACTCTGTCAGTCCTTCCCATCAACTCAACCTACATGACTACAAGCCGGCCAAGCTTCGATCAGCAGATTTCAGGCCCTTCTCTGTGTCTTCCTTCCTGGTTCCCTGGCGTCTAGAGATAAGGAGGTTAAAGGGCGGTGTGTGTGTGTGTGTGTGTGTGTGTGAGAGAGAGAGAGTGTGGGGTGGGGTGGGGGGTTGACAAGGGACAATGGATCACAGTAAGCAGCCATACTTCTTCCTGTTGTGCTGATGACGCACAAACACTCCCTTCCATCCTCCACTCTGTGAAAAAATATTGATCCTTAAACAGCTTAATAGCAATAAGGAATGATCAGGTCAGTTTGGTTTACGTGACGCGATCCTGTACAGCTCCATGGATCCAGCATGGCACCAACACTACGGGGTTAGGGGTTCGTTTCCCACTGGAGCCACCCATGCTAATGATGTAGTTACAGTATACTATGTTTATCTACCTATCTGGTAAGTTATCAGATCTGGTTTTGACTTCAAGTGAATCCTGCATGGTATTTCAGTATTGAGCAGAAGTCCATACTAGCATTTCATTGAAGCCTTGACAAGCGAAGAGGAAATAGGATGCTATTGATCTCCGATGCGGGATTAGATTTCTAATAGCAAAAGGATACAGGCGAATTGTTCTCATTCTACAATGGGAGGAGCGTGTGACAGAGTGGCCTATAAATAACCCATAGCAGGCTCTGGCCAGGGAGTCAATAGCCAGGGGAACAAATGATACCGTGGCTAAAGGCAATCTATGCTACTGACTCCGCTCACCGGCCGCTGCATTTGTAATACAGATCTCTTAATTGTGAGAGAGTATAAGCTTCCATCTGTTTCTAGAGCCGCAGTAGATTGGAGTTTCTTGTTTTTTTGTTTTAATTCTTTAAGGGCACTTTAATCTCCATATCACACACAGTGTAATTAACTATTTATTTCTTTGCAGATCCCTCTCATACATAATGCTTTTCAACAGAGCAGTCAGAGCAAAAAGGAACAGCCAGGTAGGGGTTTGGTGTCTCGGTCAAGGAAGGGATTAAACCTGTGTGACCTTACAGATACTGGACACTGTGGCACCCCAACAAACAGCCAAGTCTCCAAGTCTCCGAGTCTGACAAACTTGATTCAAATAGTAGGCTCTTTGCAAATCATTCTTGGTATTGGATTACTTGGAGAACCAGATCTGGACAATTCAGAAGCAAATCAGTGAGTCAAAATATACTCAAATGATAATACTTGCTTGTGATTGTCTAAGAAATTCTGATGTATGGTCATATGTGGCCAGAAACACACGTTTGACTCCTATGCAGGCTAAAACAAGCCATAAAATGTTTTGGAAAATAATATTTGGCCCTTATCTTTGACTTTCTGTGTGCCTCTCTCCCTCCACATGGTGCCATGGTGTGTGGCTTGGGGAAGGATGATAACAGGAAATATTGTTTTTTGAGCAAACAGTCTCTCACAGGTTCTGTGTTTTATTAATGTAATTGGCTGAACGATGGAGGACGGTGCTTTGAGTGAGACATTTTGTTCTCAAGCCAGCAAAGCAAATTACAAAGCATTATTATTACTGCAGCGTTTCGCATCGTCATATATCACCGCTTCATTAGAAGTTTCTGTTGAATTTCTGCTTTAATTAGCTTGCTTACTCATCTCTACTGTGAAAATGAGACTGTATTTGTACCAATTACAGGCCGCTGAGACCTGCTGCTGTTGCTGCAATTCAATGATCACTGATAGAGTTCGATAAAAGCCATAGATTACTTAATGCCCCTTTAATTTCCTGTATGGCTCACTAACTGGGCCTGGCTTCGATTCACACCCATGCTACAAGCGCATGTACTCATGGTAAGGCGCTTTGGATAAAAGCATCCACATCAAACGGCTCATGCTATGTGATGCCTTTGGGAAGCGGAGCGTGGTATGGAATCAAAGAAGCACAATCTGTCATTTAATTCATGGCTTGTCAGCCAGCGGAGGCTCCATCATGTTGTTTACTCCCTCCTTCACTCATCATATTCCCTCCCACACAGGAGGCATCTGGGATGAGGAAACTGTACCAACAGCCTAATAGCTTGCACTATGACTGTGTGTGTGTGTGTGTGTGTGTGTGTGGGGGCAGTCCCATGGGGTGTGTGTTGGGGCTCGGACCTAACCGACCCTTAATGTTGTTTACCAGTCCCTAATTCACCCACGATTCTCACACGGGGGCATCTGGGAATCACTGCACAGTCTATGGTAGGGGTTAAGCTATGAGTGGGGGGTGTGGGGGGGTGAAGAGGGGTGGGGTGGGGTGTTATCCCCGAAACAGGCCTATCATGGTTTCCTCAACCCCCCGGCAGGGCATCCATCTGGATGTGAGCAGGCTCATTGTTTTGACACTCACAGCATGGTGCTGTCTGGAGAGGAGAGGAGAGAAGAGGAGGAGGAGAGGAGAGGAGAGGAGAGGAAAGGAGGAGGAGAGGAGAGGAGAGGAGAGGAGAGGAGAGGAGAGGAGAGGAGAGGACAGGAGAGGAGAGGAGAGGAGAGGAGAGGAGGAGGAGAGGAGAGGAGAGGAGAGAATGAGATGAGGTGAGGAGAGGAGATGAGAGGAGAGGAGGAAAAGAGAGTGGTTGCCCTTCTATCTATCCTCCTTCTCTGCCTACATCTATCACCCAACACCCCTCTGCAGTCTCAAGTCCACTGAACATGATGCAACAGGATGTGTGTGTGTGTGTGTGTGTGTGTGTATGTGTGTGTGTGTGTGTGTGTGTGTGTGTATGTGTGTGCCTGTGTCTCTGTTTGTAGTCAGTGTGAAGAGTTTCATTTCAAATCACCATTTTAGACCACCTACCAATCCTCTGTAATTGGAGGAATGATTGAATGATCAACTTCAAGTAATGATTTTTCTGAAAGGACATTTTGCATTTTGGAAGGCTGATGGACGCCTGTAGTCATTTTCCACTTATCATCTATTCCTCTTTTCTGGTATATGGAAAGAGGAATATATATAATGAGAGATGAAACATTATTGATCCCCAACCTAATTTCCTCACAGGAATCAATAAAGTTTATCTTATCTTACATTCCCATATACCAGTTAAAGAAGCATTTTCTTGTAATTATAGGAAGAATGAACACAAATCAAATTAGTATTTGTATTGCACTTCAATTGTAAAACCAGTGAATCAACCTTATGTGGGATTTTGCTCAAGCATTGATCTTTCTGCCAATAACTTTGGCAATAACTTTAGCATTGATCTATCTGCCAATATCAGCCTTCCTATTTCCACAGTCATGAGACACACAAACACAAAGAACCACAAGGAATGCTCATACACTTTTATTGTTCATAGCAGGAAAGTTACCAAATAAAGTGCTGTATATCGATGTCACATTCACTGACGCCAGGACAGGATTAAAATGTGGTAAATACTATTGATAAATGTATTTGGAAGCTACACTAGTGACATGTGAAACTCATAATATCCTGAATAAAGATAGGGAAGTGAGGAGAACAAAAAAAGGGGGATTGGTCTAATATCTGTCTCATTCTGTCCATTCCCTCGCTCGCTCCCTCATGTCTCTGCTGTCTGGCCTCAGTGCAAACCAGACTTGGGTCAAATAGTAGCTATAAATAAATCTTGGTGCTTGTTTTAACCTGTGTGGTGTACCAGATGGGTGGTGTTTATGGCAGGATTATTACCTCCGCCAAGGAGGTTATGTTTTTGGTGCCGTTTGTTTGTTTGTTTGTCTGTTAGCAGGATTACGGAAAAACTACTGGCCCGATTTTCATGAAACTTCATGGAAGGGTGTAGCATGGGCCAAGGAAGAACCCATTAAATTTTGGAGCGGATCTGGATCCGACTCACGGACAAGCAATAATAGCACAAACCTTGGCGGAGGTCTGTGGTCTCTGAGTACCCTTCTAGTTTATATAGTGTCAGGTAAGTTGTCAGTCCCTGAAAACACAGTAAACTGAGACTTTGATGGACGTCCATCACCCAACACCACTCTGCTGAACGTGATGCAGGATGTGTGTGTGTGTGTGTGTGTGTGTGTGTGTGTGGTCCATTTGAAGAGTCTCATGTCAAAACGCCATTTGAAAGGAAAAATCCTTACTCTTACAAAAGTCTGATCCTGTAGCTATATTGGAGGAATGATTAATCATTCAATAATAACTTCAAGTAAATTGACCCACTGACTGGCCCTATACTAACCCATATATCTAGGCTAAAAAACATTACAATTATTAGCTAATAGTTAATATTAGCTAATATGTGACCCAGGTCTGGTGGATGCTGAGCTGTAAATCTTTTTCTTCCAACAGCGGACTGGGAGCTGAAAACAGGCCAAGGTGATAAAAGACCCCCTCCAGTGACATCATCAGCTCCTTCAAATTTCTAATATCATCTGAAAACAGTCCATCTCAAAAAGTGACAGACAATTATCTCTTTACCAGTCAGGTTTGGAAACGTTTCAAATAGTTTTGAAGTTCACTGCAGGAGGGGGTGGCGCTGGAAAACATGTGATAAGTGTTTAGTTGGAATATGAAGATTGAAGCCTTGGGCAGATACTCAAACACCAGAGAGAAAGACACACACCACAGTGAGGCTGCTAGCACACTATATCATGATGTAGGTTTTGCATATTTTATGTTTTGCATCTGAGGATAAATGCAGTCAAGGCACACTGGCTGCACACACACACATACAGTATATTCCCCCCAGTTGCCTGGATACTCTATGGAACAGTCCATGTTCTCTGTGCAATATAGACGCCATTTTGTGTCACGGTCTGTTTGCACCAACATGAGATACGACCCTAGAGTCTCTGACTGATTTGGACAGTGAAGCAGGACAGACTCTTTGGTGGTGAAGTGAGCATCTGGAGGTACGTCAAAGGAATTGGAAAAAAAGTGGCACCTACCCTTACAAAGTGATTGATAACACAAAATTAGATCACATTTACGGTACGATACTGTAAGTTCTAGGCTGACACCATAACATGTCTATGTCAAATAACAAAATAACTATACTCTATTGGAGGAATACTGAATGGTGCTTCAGGTAATGATTGTTTTCTGAATGGATATACAGCATTTTAGAGAAAATATTAATATATATTTATTTTTCCATACTCCAGAGCTGAAGAAGCCTTTTCTTAAAACAATAGGGACAATTTTCTCGTACAGAGCAAGTTAACGGAAGCAAGTCAGTGCATATCTTCCTTTGACTAACATACAGTACTGTGCAAAAGTCTTAGGCACCCTAGATCTTTTATATAAATTTTGTCTTACATGCTTATTTGTTTGTCTGCATTAGTGTGTCAGTAGACTGCTCTTTATAGTACATTTTGTAATATTTAGAAACTTTTCACTTATGAACTTATTTTTGAAAGCATCTTCACTTTTTCCACATGTGCCTAAGACTTTTGCACAGTACTCTATGCTGTATGTCGGTCAAAGGAAGTGTCAGTGTGGTCGCTCTCCACTTGACTGAGTTTCCTCAAGTGCTTTCACACTTCCTGACTATTTTGTGCCTCTGTTGCTTATTATTTTCACCCTCTCACTCGCTCGGTTACTCAGTCACTCGCTCAATCACTGGCATAAACGTGCCGTAACTTTCTGACTGAATGATTCATTCTCATCTTTTAACATCAAGACGAAAAACAAAGGCACCAGTTACTGCTTTTTTTTCCCTGGTCATCGAACACCGAAGTGTTTCAGCATAGGTCCTTCCATTTGGAATTAGTACTGTAAAATTATCAGTGAGGGATAATAAACGTAAATATGTACACTTCATCATTATACTGTTCAGGTCATGATATGGGTGTAAAGTAAAATGAGTGCGTATGGATTATGCTGAACTTAAAAACAGTTTGAGGAATGAGGTGGTCGTTCATGAATGTGGATTGCGATTTACAAACATGGAAAAATGGGCTTCCGTTTCTTAAAATACAGTTTTATTTGTGAATTTACACTGATTAGCAATACATCTAAAAGCAACTCCATTAGATAACCATTTATATAGGATTTTCACAGGTCACAAAGTAGCTTGGCTCATTCTGGCATGCCAAAGCAAAACTCATTCTTTTTAAAAACAGAAAAAAAAAAATGGTGGATAGAGAGGCATTAGTAAAACAAGGTGCAAACGGTCGGAAAGAGAAAAACAAAAAATAAAAAGAATGCGATGCACATTCAGTTCATCTGGGAGCAATTTATGCTCATAAAATGGTTAATAAAAAAAAAAGCCTAGTGCTCTCTGCAAACTAAAAGAGGAAAAAAAAGAAAGCATACTGCGATACAAATGGAGGATGAAAAAAAAAGAAGAGAGAACTTTCCCAGAAGGAGAAATGGTGTGAGAGAAGAGGACAGTCTGAGCGGTAAAAACATGGTGTGTTAGTGTCAGGTTCTCCTTCCCCCCCCCCCCGCTGCTCCTCCTCTACGACACACAGATACACTTCCATTTCCAAACTCACACGTTCCTTCTCCATCTTCCAGTTGTGTGACCTCGGCTCTTCTGCCCAGAGCCAAAAGCTATCGTTTAACACAGCTAAAGATGTGGGCCCCCCCCCCCCTCTCCCTCCCCCCTTCCTCCCTCCAAATCCAATACTTCACATTGCTAGCTGGGATATTGGTACATCTGGTTAAACTGCAGGGGGAGGATATGTGGCAACCCATCACACTTTGGCTTCGCAGGGTTCAACTGTGGGTCATCTGACGGCTACAAACATGATCGTTTTTTTTAAGAGAAATGACACGAGGGAGGCTTAGATTCGAAATGATGACCGGGCCCAGAGAGTAATCGAATAAAAACCTAAAACGTCGATGAGATCTCCTCATAATGTCGGAGTTCCAGTTCAAGGAGGGAGTGAATGGCAATTTAAGCGAGTAAGTGTAGCTGCTGTGAGTGTAGCTACAGCACAAAAAAAAAATAAAAAAATAAAAAAATAAAAAAAGAAGATGCTGGCTGTTTGGGAGCCTGAGGGTGTTGGATGCAGTCACTGGGTGGTTTAACAGAGGTCTTGATAGGGTCCTTGACGCCCGAGCAGGCAGAATCGCAACCCTTGTCTCATGATTAAAATAACGGAGGAAAAAAAAAAATTACAATATGGCTTTAAAAACACACACACACACAGACACACACACACACACACACACACACAAACACACCAAACAACGACACCGCCGCTCCACACTCCACAAGACCCACGATTCTCATTTCGGCCGCCAATCGCAGATCGCGTAGCGTTTCGCCGCCGTGTTCCCCGTCTTTTTGTTGTGAGTTGGGAAGTAGAGAGAGGATTTTTTTTTTTTTTCCTACGTGTGACACCAATGAAAGACTTTTCTGTCCCGATGCAACTCACTTTCTGAGTCCTGAACCTTTTCTCCGCACGCCGCGCCTGGCTCGCTACTTGCACAACTTTTTACCAAATACTCTACAATCTCCTTCACTGGTGAAACCACCTGCAACTAAAATGTGTTATATACCACAAGAAAAGTGCAGCACAATAAAATAAAAATATATAGTTAAAAATCTATAGCCAACATATCCAGTTTTCATATATCTGTGTTATATAGTAAATTTTAGTAATCTGAAGACTAGAATATAATTTGAGCAACCAGGCATCACTACAGAACATAGTCAGCCATATAAATTCAGAGTTCTTGCAAAAAAAAAAACATGCTTAACATTTGTATTCTCTGTAAAAGCATAGAAATGAGTACAAAACAGAGTTGACTAATACCAAATTTGTGTTCAATTAATTAAAAAAAAACCAAATCAAATACCGATATTTCATGAGATGACTTGTGCAGTCTGATCTAAACGCGTTCACAAGTAGACATAAACGGTGACGCTTCACTAAAACGTGATTGTTTTTTCCTTTTTTTTCCTTTTAGTTTTGGCAAAAAAAAAACAAACCCAAAAAAAAACACTGAGATGAAGAGGAGAGGACATTAAAATGCTACGTGAATGTACTGAGTGGGTCAGCGGCTCTTTGAGATAATATCAGCTCAGTGGTGACGGACCGCACGGCCTCGCTTTCTGCTCTACAGCTATCTAGTCCGGCCTGACACTCCTTTAAACTCCTCTGTGGCGTCGCATTTTCCACCACAATTAACCGAAGAATGGGTTCGTATCAAAAGCCTGCGCATAAAGAAGCTTGAAGAGTGCGAGAGAGAGAGAGAGAGAGCGAGGGAGAGAGAGAGAGAGAGAGAGAGAGAGAGAAAAGAGAAAGAGAAAATCAACACAAACCCCGTGGCTGTTTTTCTAAGACCAGTTTTCCAGTGTGACTTCCATTTCATGTGGCCTCTCAGTTCCCTATACACAAGAGTCAAGTGACGAGGAGAGTATGTAGAAGCGAGACCGGGGGAATATGAACAGAAAATAAAAAAAATAAAAAAAAGGAGGAGTTTTCTGTACGCTCAACCAAAAAAATGTGCAGTTTCACACCGCTCATGGTGCTTTCCGGACTTGCCAAAGTGCGGCTAACGATTATGAAGCAAGAAACACGCCAGGCGGTTTCAGGTCCCATTATCAGCCTGGGAAACGACACAGGATGAGCCAGTTCTTCAGGATCGATGGGGGTCTCGGGTTGACACCTTACGGCCTGCGAGGAGACCTGCACGGGTGAGGGGGTGTGATGCAGACAAACACACCCCACACCCACCCAAGTCACCCATGCATTTGCTGCACTTTTCACTTTTGTTCCCACCCGCCCCGCCCCGTAATTTCCCTATCAAACATTCCTGTACTTTTGCAGAAGCACAGATCTTTTTCTTTTTTTTGTTATACAACCAATTCATTCTTTTTTCTGTAATCCTTTCTTCCGCCTAACATTTTGTACATAAAAGAACCATTTGTTTAAAAAAAAAAAAAAAAATCAAATAAAATTAAAAACAAAAGACATAGAATGACACTGAAAACGGAGACAAAATAAAAACAGACATTAAACAAAACAAGGTGGCTGCCGCCCCTCTCTCGGTCTTCCTGCCCGCCTCGCCGCCCGCCTCGCCCGCCCGTCTGCTCTCAGGCCTCCGTCTTCTCTTTCTTTTTGTTCTTCTTCAGGAAGGACGGGGTGCGGAACTTCTTCTTCTTCTTGGTGTTGGGCGACTTGGAGGGCGAGCTCTCGGGGGACAGCGCCTCCTCGATCTTCTCGCCGGAGCGCACCGTGATCTCCACGCTCTCCACACTGGTGGTCAGCTGGCTGACGCGCTTGGACAGCTCCTCGTCCGCGTCGCCGTGGTCGTCCTTGCCGTTCATCAGGCCCGTGTGGTTCTCTGAGGGGGGGGATGGGGGGGGGGGAGGGAGAGACACAGGTTAGGTAAGGAAGTAGGAGAGGGAACGAGAAACACCGCCAGACTGCCTCAACATGGTATGGCTCACACTTCATTTGGACTAACATTAGTAAACAACAGCAAAGTGCCCATATTCCATTTATTGCCTATATGGAAGAAAATGGTGAGAGTGGTGAAAATGCCACAATCCTGAGCTTGAAAAACAGTTGACTGGTGTTCAACTTCACGCAGAGTTTGAAAAGCGACCATCAATCAGAAAATCTGCACCAATATGTTTGTGACAAGTGATGCAGCGGTAAACAAGTGAGGGACTAGTCGTCACAAACATTTTGCTGCAAATATTTTGACCTCCAGTTGGTGATCATTCAAACAACCATAAGTCAAGATCATAAGTCAAACAACCACAAATGTATACACAAAAAGCAAGTTTCTTCTCAAAAAAGCATTAATTTATGCTATTCTTCCATATAATACCTTATATTTATATAGTTTACAATAGTTTGATACCATTTACTATGATGCATATTATGAATTTTGGTCATAAAAGCTTGTAACTGAGTATAGGTGGGTTTACCCTCCACTACATTCTGGGTGAAAACATGGGCTCTACCAATCAGACAATAAAACACTTTTCACATTATTTTTCTTTTTACTCATCAATTGGTGACATAGTTGCTAGCAAAAATGAATACATTAATTTAAAAATATGATAAATGAGGTCTAGTTTTCAGATTTCTCTTCACACAAGCTAGCTGCTATGCAGAAATCGTCTGATCTGCTTGTCTGCCCATTTGCCACCAAATTTAAGCTTTGACCCAAACACTATCTGAGCAATGTTTACACTGCATTGTGCTCAGTCTATTCATAGCACGGCTGCTGTCTATTGTTTGTCTTGCACTGTCCCTTTGGAAGTAAATGTTGGTCCAGTTGTCCCGGTGCCATGTGTGTCAGTATGCACTTATGTCACAATATGTTCCCACACTACTGTCACCAAACACCAAATTCCTGTAATGGATCCTGATTCTGTTTGTGCTGCGTTAAATAACTTCCATTTCCCACCCAGAGACTCTGTCCCCATGCTCTACATATTTCATAACCTGCCTGTGTAAAACCCCAGTGACCTGATAGCCTAGAGAGCCTGTCCTCCTTTCACCTTAGAAAAAAAAAATCTTTGGAGAACAGCGGGTTACACCCATTCCCTTAATGACTGTTTACGTAACAGGCCCGCTGGTGCGATATCCCTTTCCCTGTGATGTAAATGCATGGTGGAGAATGGAGGGCAGAGGCATCCTGTTACTACGCTGAATAACGCTGCTTTCAGGGACTGCTGGGGCTATTTTCATCTCAGCACAATAGACGCAGGGTGACATCAAAAGGGGCTTGCACAACAATTGACCTGTTTTCGGTCACGGCATGACAACAACCGGCTGACCTCGCAGCGGTGGCGTCAGAAAATATGGGTCTCCAGAGCCAATTTGTTGCAGTCGGCTAATTGTTATTCTGTGGTTTTGCATGTGTGTGTGTTGGAGGGAAGCTGACAGGAAGCCAATCCCACGGTGTCTTTGTTTACAACTTGTGAAGGAGGGTACTATGATCTTTCTCGCTCTGAGGTACGTTAAATGTCAGAGATAAGATTTACTGCGCCCCGGGGGGAAAAAAGCCCTTAAAGCTGCACTAGGCAACTTTGGACGATGGCAGCTACAGTCGGCAGCGAAAAAGGCAACCGTTTCAAAAACTTCAATACCCAGAAATCATGTGATATGTGTTTAGTAAACTGGACACAGCACGCTCATGTTTACCAAGCCGGCCGGTCGGTCTGTGATGCTTTATAAACCAAAAAGAGACGAGAGAGGAGAAGATCTAACGTTGGTGAGTCCAGCTTTCTCTGGACGGACAGACAGTTTGGATTTCGCTCTCTAAGACCCCATGAAACAGCATCTTTACTTCCTTGACCTGATGCACGTCCTGTTGAAACAGGATGTTGGGGCGGGACATAACACAGGGAGGGATCATTCAAAAGTCTAAACCATTGGGATATCAGTCAGGGAAAGAAAGGGAATATTATTTGATATTTGATATATTTATTTTCAAAAATTTGTGACGGTTTTATTGGTTGGAATTAGGGCTGGGTATCGTTTAAAAAATTACGATACCAGTCCCAATACCAGCACCCTTAAAGTGATACCGATACCAATAGAGTACTTCATTCGATACCTTTTTTTTTAACGTTTTGGTGGCATCTCGGCACTACCACAGACTGTATGGGTTGTGTGGGCCAATCACACGTCGCATTAAATCAAAGAATGCTTGCGGTGATTGGCTGCGAGCAAAACCATACAAATAGTCATTTTTTTTCTAGATCTGTGTACAAAAAATAACGAATGCAGATATCGTTTGACTGGAGAAGTTTCGATACTACTTGGTACTGGGTTATTTCGGTCGATACCTTAAAAGGCATCGAGTACCGATACCCAGCCCTAGTTGGAATGCATATTTACACCAACTGGTGCAGCATGAGGTCACCATTAAAGACAACTCTGTTTTCTGGGAAGTAGAAGGGACTTTACGCTTCAATTTGTCTCTTCCTGTGGGCGGAGACGGTTTCATTTGAACATATAGGGCGAATCTACAGCGTCTCGTTTAGCGGGGATGGGACGCTCCTCTCTGTTGCAGCCCCACTTTGTGATTTCAGCTGATAAGACGAGTCTATTTTTACATAGAAATCTTGCCTACTGCAGCTTTACCTCCTAGCCTCTAGCGCAGATCAGTACAGTCACATATCAGCGCACAGCATACCTGAGCACCTAGTTCCATTTCAGTTTATTAATTCACACTCTCATGCACACACACACACACACACGTCCGATCTACTTAGAGACACACACAGCACAGCAGTGAAGAGCATTCTCAAAAGAGTGTCTTTCTCTCTCTCTCTCTCTCTCTCTCTTTCTGAGTGAGTGATACCTTCTTTAGCTGGAGTGCTTTGCGGGGACTGGGTGAGAGACAGAGACTGAGAGAGAGTGGAGCCGTCGTCGGAGGTTAGCTCGTGCTCGCCATCTGCAGGGAGGGTGTGGAGGGAGGATGGGGGGTGAGGGTGGCGGGGGGGGGGGGGGTAAGGGATGGTGGGTAGGTGGGTGGGTGAGAGGATTGCGGTGTGGCAGAGGGGATTGAAGCGGTGGGACGACAGCAGGGGTGAGCAGGTTGAGAGTGGGGTGAGGGGATTTAGGATGAAGGGTCGGGGAGGGGGTCGAGGGGTGAGAGATTAGCGGTGACACACACATGTTAGAAACAGGCCATGCACAGCTGCTTTTCCACAACATTTCCTCAAGTCTTGTCCGTTTGGCGGTACGTCAGTCGCCTCGGAGCGCCGCCATTGGCTGATTGTAAGTGGTCTGGTTTTTTTTTTCAGCTGGCGACTGAGCGTACATTTTGGACGCCATGTTGGCCCGGCGGTTGGGGAGACCGTCACAGGTCCGACCCCCCCCCCCGCAACAACCGGTGTGTCTTTGGGCAGTGGTTCTCAACCTAGGGCTCGGGACCGGAGATGATTTTTTGGGGGGGTCGTGAGACAATTCATGGAATAGGGAAAAAAGCATATTTCTACTATACAAATTCATTATCAAGTCTATTTTTTCAGATTTTCCTCTAATTTTTCCTTTTTTCATTCTTGTGAAATACTGAATAGTTTTCAGCCTCTCAGCCTCCTTTGATAATGCATCAAATGAAACAACCTGAAAAGGGAAAATCATTCTTTGGCTGAACTCTGCACATCACTTCGTTTTAAGGAGTCACGAGCCAAAAAGTTTGAGAACCACTGTCTTTGAGCACGATGCTAAAGCTCTCCCTGCTAAACGCTTAAAGTGTAAATGCTTTAACCAATTTGAGGTGATGCAAGATTCATGTGCTCTTACTCGTTTTTCAAATATATCATTAAGTATGTGTGGGACTGCACCCAGTAGCTATAAAAAAAACACCTTATTATACAGTAAATGTTACAGTCCAGTTCAGCATTAGTAGCTTAGTTAGCGCTGTGCAGTGATTAGTATGTGTGAATGTCATTCCCGTAGCACTTCAACACGTTCATTAGCACGTTCAGTGTTGCACAATCAGTTGGCCAAGGCAGTCATTCACAGCTCATTCATATACAGCCTATAGAGCGGAGTTGCATAACGGCCTGTTCTGTGGAAGAGAAGCCCTCGTATCGTGCTTCTCAGATGAAAACCGGTTACATGCACATAGTTCACTTTTCAGGAACGAAGAAAAAGTTATTTTCAATTTGACAGCCTCAGATTTTTTTTTTATATCTGAGTGGGTTTTGAATAGGTTGCATGGGACATCTTGAAAATTATTAAAAGTTGAGGTTTTTACTTCAGGTGTTTTAGATTTGTGTCAAGATCATTCAATATCAAAATCATCACAGTTTGGTTGGCATTATTCACAGAGGATTGGATACTACTTCACACGGGCCAAATCTATCTGTCCATGTGTGTGTGTGTGTGTGTGTGTGTGTGTGTGTGCAGCCCAGGCTTGTATTAGGCCGTTCCAGACGGTCTCCAGCTTGCATCCAGATTGGCCACCGGGGAGTCATGGGGCGGAGGGGGTAACAGTGTCATAGCAACCAGCTCCGCTCATGTGGCGGGTGTGAAGACCTGCTGTTTGGTCGGTCTGCCATCTTAGTCATACTGGCCTCACACACACACACACACACACCACACACACACACACACACACACACACACACACACCATGTTCCTGTGCACATGTGAATATACATTTGCACAATTCTATATGAACGTTTGGATGCATCAACACATGTGCACACATTTATGTACATGTGCACGCTCACGCACACACCCACACACACACTGACTGACTAATCCGGTCCAATGTGACACACACACACATACACACACACACACACTATCCATTCACTATTGATTTTTCCGCTGCCTCCCTGAAAGGCATTGGAACAGAGGGCTAATATGATTAGCATCGACTATCCTGTGTGGGACGGGAGCAGCAGAGGGACCCTTGGGGACAAACCCTCATGGTGAAGGGATATAGAGATGTGTGTGAGTGTGTGTGTGTGTGTGTGTGTGGGTGTGTGGGTGTGTGTGTGTGAAAGCCAAGGCAGTGTGTTAGGATACAGGAGTGTCCACTGGGAATACTGCTAAGGAAACAGCGCTTCGGCCTCTGGACTGCAGGGTTATTTTCCACTGACACTAAGGATAAGACTTTGGCTTTGAGTACAAGCCATTTTGTGCTTGTGTGTGTGTGTGTGTGTGTGTGTATCTGTGCATGTGTGCAGGTCCATATGTCTCCCAGTGTGACTGGGGTCTTGTGGTGTGTGTGTGTGCATGTCAGTGTGTCTGAGATCGGGAGCGAGTGCACACGCCCATGCATGAACATTCAAGCGTTTATGCAGTGGTGTGTATACATTTGCATGTTATGGTGTGTGTGTGTGTGTGTGTGTGTGTGTGTGTGTGTGTGTGTGTGTGTGTCGTACCGCTGAGGCCCAGTTGCCTCTTCTCCACGTTCTTGCGGTAGTCGTCCAGCTCTCTCTCTGACAGCTCACTGAAGGGGTTGGGAGGCAGGGGAGCCATCTGCTCCTCCTCTGTGGGCACGTATGGCTGAGGAGGAGGCAGGGAGAGGGGTTAGCATGGGAGCACACGCACACACACACACACACACACACACACAGGCAGAAGCACTCTCACAAGCAGGTACACACAGGAAGGTGGAAACAAACACCCAAAAGCAGGCACATGCACACATTCTTTCAATGCACAATTACAACAAAGCACACACACACACACCCCCTTTCTCTCTCTCTCACACACACACACACACACACATCTCAGGCACACACACAGTCACAGAAACCCACACAGCTCTTTCTCTCACACACACAGACACATACACACACAGTGTTTCAGAAGCACAATCATAACCAAGGACACATGCATACATACAGACACACACACACACACACACACACGGGTAGACAGACAACCACACAAGCAGACAAACACACACTAAAACATCATATATACAGTACATTCATCAACAGACAGACACACATACATAAAGGCAGGCACAGACACACACAGACACACAAGTAGAGTCAAGCGGTCACAAACACACACTTAATTACAGCGTGAACAAGAGCGCTCACACAGAGATGAAACAGAGTGTCGACCACATCACGCATAACTCATCTAATCACACATTTTGCACACAGATTACATCAGTCTGCATACTCTCATGCTTATAGAACATTCTGTACCATACGAGACTCTGACTCTATAAAATGGAACCAGACGTGTACCAAGACAATTTATACGGGAGCGCTGAGTCGACGTACCCACAAGAAAAACACACACATGCCCACAAAACACACATGTGAAATAACAAGTCTGCGTTGCTTAGTGTGTATAAATACTGGTCTAAAGACATCATGCTCTAACACACTATCTCACTCAACAAAACCAAAAAAATAAATAAAAAAAACAGGAGTGCAGTTTTGTGTCATCTAGAAATAACTGGTGAAAATGAATATAATGTTGTAGTGTCAAACGCAATACTCAATGTTGACAACAGCATGCATTCACTAATGTTCGAAGAAAATAAAAAAAGTGCCAACCAAATCTAAAAGGTCCAAATGAAAACACCACTGCAAACAGAAGCATTCAGAAAACACCTGTGGATATTTACCAGAACTTTTACCCGCAGCGGGTCCTTCAACACAAGACACCGACCACAGAAACATCAGCATCAAATTATCTCAAATAGCATTTTTATGTACTTATCTTTTGTATTTATTTACTCTTTTTTTTATATTTACTTAAATGTCTCGCAAAGCAAAACCATCAACATAAACTGTATTTGACTTGAGGCCCTTTGCATTTGCTGCAGAAGATGTTCACCTGGCTCCACCTAGTGGTTGAGAGTGGTCATTAAACTGGCTGGTGAATTAATGGAGTGGGTTAGTCATAGTATTTTTCCATACTTAGATAAGCCAGTGAAGTTCCCAGTAACACCCAGATGTCATTGCTCCTGATGAACCTTCAGTGTTCCTAACTGAGACCCGGAGCTGTTCCATCAGCTGAAATCTGCACTGATTGTCCTGTAACCTGGAAGGTCACAGGGTCAAGCCATTGCATGTCCATCGGTAGCCAAGCACCCTGCCAAAAGCCCTTGTGCAAGACACTGAACCATCACCCGCTCACTCTCTGTAAGTTGCTCTGGAGCTTCAGTTAAATTCCTGAATATTAAATATAAAGTAAATGTCTCAACCCTTGTACTTAAAGGAAAAATCCACCCTTAAACCCTTGAACACTGTTGAAACACAGCTATTGGTGATGTACCTTGCATTTCTGGGCCTATTTAGTGGTGGTGTGCTATTCCTAATCCTGTGGATACACTATGGACTTTAACTTCGGTAGAGAATTTTTTAACTATCTAAAACATTGACAGTAAACGTCAGGTTGTGGTGTCAGTCCCTCAGAATGAAAAGATCAAGAGCTTCTTTCTAGAGCCGCCATTTTGCACCGATGGTCAAGGAGAGAAGAGGGAGCAATCCATCGTAGAAGAGGCAGAGAGACCAATTTCTCCACTGACAGCAGCCTCAATAGACCAGAATGCAATGCAGCCACAAGACATGTTGTGTGGGGGCACGACTATTTCTTTTTCTCGACTGGAAACTCTCGTTCTCTTGCTCTTACTATACTATCACTACTGCGATTTCTCTCTCTCCACCTACACATACTGGATGCAACACATTCAGGCACTTGGGTTTGTTGAAAGACATTCTGGGAAATGTAGGAAATCACTAACTGAGGCAGAAGTAGACGAGGCAGGTTGAGGGAAAGTGTGCAGACTTTCTGTATTTTAGCATTGCGTGTCACCAAGATCTGGTTCTCACCCGTCTCGGTTCGTCTACAGGGATTCCCGCGAGGTGCTGAGAGCGCGGTCCTGAAGACATCATGTCAAACCGGTTCTGCTCTCTGATCTGTGGTGGGACAAAAAAAAAAACACACAGTGATGTCATCGCACCGGTCACGGAACCAGGAAGCAGTTCACAGTGAGTTTTATATGACGGGAAACCATGTTCCAGGACAATTCAGAAGTGGGAAGTTTCCGACACCTATGCTAGAAAGAAAGGTGAAGACAATGTGTGTTGTCACTTGGGATGTAGAAAATTTGCACCAAGTGTGTTAAGTCCCTGATTACTCTCCTGCTGATACTGTTCTCTCTTCAGATGTGATACTTCCCATTTCTGAGCCGTCTTGAACTCTTCTTTAAACCAAAACACAATGAAAAGTATCAGAGCAAACCACCTTAGAAGTAATGGAAGTTTTAAAACCTAACCATATCAAGAAAACTACAAGATAATGCTGTCCAATTGACCCTGACTGGAGCTCAGTTTTGAATTTACCGTACATTTCTGTGTTTGAGGACCTGGGATGTGTTAAAAAGAAAAAAACCCAACCTCTCTCCTGAGCTCTTATTTTATTTTGTTTCCTAGCACTTCTCTCTTACATGATTATGCAATGTTTACAGGAATACTATCAAGGCAGTGACTCCAACCCTTACATTTTCTACTCTTGGTTGCTTGTAGTCTTGGTGATCTTGATCTTGGTGCATCTTTAACTGTATATTCTATACATTGGAAGTTGCTCTGGCCAACAGCGTCAGCTAAATGCCTGAAATGCGGACTGAGAGGAGAAGGCCAGACTCACTTTGTTTCTCTTCTGCAGCACCTCAGTGGGGTCTGTGTTGAGAGGGACGAACTGATTGGGGTCCTCGATCCGGATCGGGGTTCCTGTCTCCTCCGCCTTCATCCACTGCACAGGGAAGGGAAATAAACACAGGTCAGATCAAAACTGTCCGTCCCTAAGGTATCATAACAAATGAGGAAATGATTCGCTCTCTATTTAGTGATGCTGTTGTTGATCCTCTACGAATGACATGCAGCCACTCCTTATTTTCTATCCTGAACTAAAAACAGGGAAAAATCTCTTGAGTAAATAATTCACATGCTCCTCTCCCCACTGAATCACATATTGTTCTTCCATATCTTCATCCTTGTCTTGGTCTAATGCTTTTGTCTAAAGTTCAAAATGCTCCTTAGCTCATATTTTGTCAGTTAATACATCAGTATCAAGTTATACACAGTACAGTGACTCATCTGTTGTCAGGGAGGGCGGTATAACTCTGACCCATGCTCTCATTACGATTGTTTACTTGAATATTGGTGAACGTGGAATTTATGCTTATTCTACAGTTGCATTCAACGTAAATCACTCTCGGCTAAATGCCTAAAAGGTACTGTAAATCAGAGGTTCTCAACGTGGGGTCCGGGAAGTTAGCACAAGTAGAGAATGTAGAAGAATGACTATTTTGATCATAATTTCACTGTTATATCTCTACCTACAATACAGATAGTCATGGAATTCTGGACAAAATCAACAATAAAAGTATTCTCAGATTTGGGTCCAAGAGACAAAATCTCATCACATGGGGGTCCGTGGTCCTAATGTGGACTAAATTAGGGGTCCTTGATATGAAAAAGGTTGAGAATCACTGCTGTAAATAACATCAGCTAATGCGATTGAATATAAAATGGGGTGTAATTCTCTGTTCGGCCAGTAGATGGCGATCTAATATCATGTTTCAAACACTGGGATGACAACTGGACTCAAAGCACAACCAAGGAAAAGCACTCTGCACTGGTTGGAAATGGAGCCAATGCAAAGTCATTCCATATTAAGATGGTAAGAAACCATTAGCACACACACACACACAGCCTGCCTCGCTTTCTCACATCATGTTTATACACATATTATTTATCCATATTTACAGATACACACACACACACTAATCTGTCTAGAATTAGCAAGTGGGTTAACAGTTGTGTTCCCTTACATTTCCTCAAATATAAAAAAAAAATAACAAAGTTGATGAATCTAAAAATCTGTGGAAAATCTGAGATCCTGCATCCTCCTCCTTTCCCACCTTCTAATCACCACACACACACACACACACACTCTCTCTCAGAAATACACACACACTCTGTCACACACACTTGCTCATTCTCCAATCACATACTCTTCCACCCACACACACACACATCATACTCTCTCTCTCTCTCTCACACATACACAAACCTCACACACACTCTAACTTCCACACCCACCAACACTCAAACACTCTTTCATTCTCTCTCTCTCTCTCTCTCTCTCTCTCTCTCTCTCTCTCTCACCCCCACCCCCACCCCCCCTCCTCTCACCGTGGTAGTGCGGGCGTGGTGGCGCTCGTCCCCGGCCTCCACGCTGACCTTGGTGTAGCTGTTGGGCGAGTTGAGCCAGCGCGTCTTCTCCCTCTGCTGCCGCTGCTGCAGGAACTTGAAGGGCAGCCGCGTGGCGCCGCCGTCCACGTCCTCCTCGAACATGAAGGCCGTGACGGTGGCCGGGATCTCCACCTCGCTCTTGTGCCGCGGCTTCTCCCGCACGATGGGGTGCCGGTAGGCGTAGCCCGTCCTGTAGCCCTGCGCCGCGAGAACGACACCGTCAGCTGGGCAATATATCGATATTATATCGATATCGTGATATGAGACTAGATATCGTCTTAGATTTTGGATATCGTAGTATCGTGATATGGCATATGTGTTGTCTTTTCCTGGTTTTAAATGCTGCATTACAGTAAAGTGATGTCATTTTCTGAACTTACCAGACTGTTCTAGCTGTTCTATTATTTGCCTTTACCCACTTAGTCATTATATCCACATTACTGATCCCACTGAGCAAAAGACGTGATTTCAACGTCGCGTCTATGCTTTAGCTCTCATATAGCCCAGGATCATTACGGCTATGTATAGACCTATTTTAGACCAAGCAGTAAATACATTATTACAATGAATAAACATCTGTAAATACCAAAAATATGCACCAGAGAAGTCCTGTAGACTAGCCTACAAGATAATTATTTGAGCACAAGAAGTAATTTGAACATTGCGTCTATGCGTAGCTCTCATATAGCCTAGGATCATTTTGTCTATGTGTAGACATCTAATAAACTTTCACTTTTCAACCTCATTTAAACTTAATTTAGCCTAGACGGCTATGGGCCATTTAGACGTGTTTTAAACGTCTAATCAACGTAAAATTGCTCAGTGGGATGATTATTTATCAAAAATCTAATTGTGTAAATATTTTGTGAAAGCACCAATAGTCATCCCTACAATATTGTCGCCATTATATCGATATTGAGGTATTTGGTCAAAAATATTGTTATATTTGATTTTGTCCATATCGCCCAGCCCTACTTACAACTGAACATTTAGCCCACTTCTTAGAAAATACCGAGATATATATCGTGTATCGCCATTCAGCCTTAAAATACAGAGATATAATTTTTGGTCCATATCGCCCAGCCCTAACCTACGGTTTGTTTTCTTTGGTCCGAACCGCGGCGGAAAAGTTTACTTTGTCGCATTTTTTGTAATTTGGTTTGTTAAGATTCACACTGCCCAGTTTACAAGCAAATCAAGAGTTGTAAACAAAAGCCACATGGACTCACAAGTGTTTCATTCATACATTTGGACACTTGATATTTAATATGTCAGAGTGTTGGAATTGTCTGTTCAGTATATTTATGTAACCCACATCTGCAGTTTCATATTTATATCCTATGCTTTGTTGATGTGTCCTATTTCTACTTACTGCTGCAACGTCCTGATTACTCCACAGGGATTATTCAAGTTTCATCAAATCTAATTTCGTTGTGTTTAGCTGGTGGCTGGTTATCTCCTCCTTGGAGAGAGTGGAGAGTTAGATTGAAAGTTATCTATCTACACGATTCTGTGCAAGAAAGTTTTTCTATGGGAAACTAATTTGGTCTCAAAATGCAGGAGCGTGGGTAGTGCCACTAGAAGTTCAACTTTACTGTATATTATGTTGTTTTTATGTCTTTAGTTTTTGTTTTTCATGCTAGAAGTGACTGAATTTAACTGAATGCATAATAGGAATGACCATTTATTGTGTGACTTTTTTTTCCAGTAAGGCTAGTTGCTCCCCAACTGTGTTGTTGTCCACTAACAATTCCGGTTTCACAGTTAGTCAAATAGAGGGGGGAAGGTCTCTGTCTTTCTCTGGCTTGCTCTCTCGTCCCCCTCTCTCTCTCTCTCGTCCTCTCTCTCTCTCCCTGTCTCTCTCTCTCTCTCTCTCTCTCGCCCTCTCCATGCCCTCTGACAGAGAGCGAGGGAGAGGAGAAAAACAGTGCTGTGACCAGAGGGGTTTCTGGCAACACAGAGGACAGAGTCAGCTGAGCCGTTTCCTGTCTGACTCTTTCTCTCTCGCCCACCCCATCTATCTCTCCCTCTCTCCCTCCCTCCCTCCATCCTCATCTATCCTTTTCTCTCACACTCCCATTTCCCCTCCGTGTCACTGTCCTCTCACTTGGTCCAACTTTGTTTCAGACAGTTTTCCACACTCAGCTTGACATTTAAGTTCTGCTCTGTTCCGTTTTGTCCCTTTCTATTCATCTCACCCCAGATCCGCCGACAACTGCTGCTTATACAGCTTCACTACCGAGCATTGATTCAATATCAGCATAATATATACCTTAATAATATTTTGGACAAAGCGTCTTGACCTTTCTTCCTCAATCTCCTCCTGCCCTACTATATTGATCCCCCTTTTTAAACCTTAATTTATGCAGGGAAGGTCAACTGAGCCGGCATGTTTTTTCCAGCTTCACCTCTCACCACTGGAGTTATTGTGGATTAAGTGCTTTGCTGTAGTTCAGTGTTTTGCAACCTTTTTGGCCAGCCTGGGACCCCTTAAAATGAAGTGATGCCTACTTGTGACCCCCCCCAGCACAGGCTGCATATACAGAGTGGTGAACAGTTCACCCAAAAAATTATTTTCCCTTCTCAGGTTGTTTCATTTGATTACCAGAGGAGGCGGAGAGGATGAAAATAAGTCAGTATTAAGCAAGCAAAGATTTTAGAAAAATCAGAAAAAACAGACATAATATAAATATGTTAAATATGGTCCTTTCCAATAAATAATCTCATGACAGCCCCAAAATTATCTCATGACACACTCAGGGGTCCCAACCCCCAGGTTGAGCACCGCTGCTCTAGGGCTCCTTGACAGTGGTTGCTGAAGGAGGAGAGAACGTTACTCATTCACATTCCCCAGCCACATTTTCATCACCTCCTCTGGGTTTTGTGCAACATCTGAAACCCCCGAGCTTATCTGTGAATCTGTCCGATAGCAATGCTTTGTTTATGAGGTGCGAGAGAAGAGAGGGATGATGGGAAAGGAGGGGAGAGGAGGAGGAGGAGAGGAGCTGCTCAGGTTCTCAATGGGCGGAGAGGGGATGATTCATCGAGGGGGGAAACGAGGAGGAGGAGGGGATGGGGAGAGCAGAGGAGGAGAGAAGAGAGGGAGAGAAAGTGAAGAGTGGGATGAAAAGGCTGAGAGAGAGAGAGAGAGAGAGAGACAGGGATAGAAAAGCGAACGACAGATATCCACACAGACAGGGAACACAGGGAGGCTTTCTGTTAACTGTCCTGAATTCTTCTGTGTTTACCAAATCTCCCGCACTTCGTCCCAAACCAGAGCCTACAGGGAGCGACACAGCTGCACTGCCGGGCCGGTGACGCACCACCATTCCTTCTTAATCACCGCTCCATCTCTCCTCGCCTCGTCTTCCTCAAACAATACTTCTCCATAACCCTCCTCCTCCTCCTCCTGTCCCGTCATTCCCTCCTACGCTTGTCCTTTAAAAATGATCCCTCCTGCTTCATAAAAACACTCCCAGTTGATCGGAGCACTTTGGCACCAGCACCTGTTATTTTAAGGGGCAATCCCTTAAACGCCATCTTTGCTGCTAAGAGGCCATTGTTATGGAGCTTTTGCATTGCACTTTCCAGAGATCATCGTTTTTTTCTTGGATTTTCTGTTGGGTGAAGTTTGATTTTTCTTTGATTTTTTTTTTTTGTCTGCCGGAAACGTCAAAAGGATTTTTCCCAAGAAAGAGCTACCCATCACATGTGTAGAACAGCACAATTAAAGGCTTTCAAGAACTGGGTACAGGTTGAATCACTATTGTGTTTTGTCAATCAGTGATAGAGAGTTGCATAACAGACATTAATTATATTACATCCTTCATGATCTCATCGAAATCGATTTCCTTTTGAAAGGAAGAATTGAGGGAGTTAACTCTCCAAAAAGTTATAGCGCTATACATATTTTTGTCCGGTGAGGCCGACAAAGGTCTTTTAAGTTGTGATTATCTTTGAAGAGGTAAGGCTAGGGTTGCAAAATTCCAGGAATTTTCAAAGTTGGAAACTTTCCATGGGAATTAACGGGAATTTCTGAGAATTAACGGGAATTTATGGGAATAAACGGGAATAAACCAGGAATTTACTAAATTTAAGGTATGCTCTTAATAGGGAACTTAAATATAGTTGGGGAAAATATATTTTAGCATAATCCTGACTAAAACAACAGATATCATGCAAGTACAGTTGAATATCTATGCTATTCCTCAATCACATGCACACATAGCACACTGCTTACTGCAGGGCTATTGAGACCACGCCCCCTACATGCACTGTGCATTTCTGTGCATTTTTGTTAATTTTTGAATGGGTTGGGTCGGGGGGATGAGTAATATTTAACTCAACATTCATGTTTTTGTTCTTCAATGAAAGAATTGATTGTTCAATAAAATATTTAACACTTGATAAAGTTCTACTTACAAATAAATCTGTTTTAATTGTATTATTTTGGATGGATGTCTGCTTATAACAAAACAAATATTTATGCTTGGATATGATACCTTTCCATTAAATTACCCTCAATTCCAGTTAATTCCCATAAATTCCCATAATTCCCATGGAAAGTTTCCAATTTGGAATATTTCCAAAATTCCCCAGCTTAACTTCCCATGGAAATTTACCGGAAACTTTCCGGAAATTTACCGGAAATTTTCCACCCCTTTGCAACCCTAGGTAAGGCACACTTAATCATATACTGGTTGACAGTGTCACCAGTGTGAGAGTGACTACTCAATACCAAGAAGTAACGCCGCTTGATTCTGTGTCTCCTTTAAGGGGGTAAAAATATCTTTCTATTTTACTTGATTTGATTCTTTTAATGCAATGCCTTTTGCTTGTTCTTTTATATGAATTTTATCTTCTTATCTGTCTTTTATCCGCCTTCTATTGATGTAAAGCACTTTGAGCTGCATGTTGTGTATGAAAGGTGCTATACAAATAAATGTTATTATTATTATGAAACATGAAAATGTTGCTGATTATTACTTTTAATCACTGATTTTGTAGAGAGACTACCTCTCACTAGGCTAGTGCAAATTGAAGAAAAGGAGAGTAAATGTCTAAGCGCACCTCTACCCATGCAACTCCTCTCAGCTTATTTACACAAAGATAAAACATAGACGCAAAGTGATAAAATCAGTTATAGTGTGTGTGTTTGTGTGTCTGTATATCATGTCTAGTCTTGTAATGTGCCTGTGTGTGTGTGTGTGTGTGTGTGTGTGTGTGTGTGTGTGTGTGTACGCCGATGCTCAACTCCTCTCAGTTCGATGCCTGCGGACTCACCAGGTTATCCAGCATCCGCATCAGAGACTCGAACTCCAGCTCGCCAACCTTCCACTTGTACTGGCCGCCCATGTTGACGGACTCCGCGTCGGACAGGGCGAACACCCGCGACCTGTACTTCTCCTGGTCCAGCACTATCAGGTTGTCTACGCCGCCGGCACACGAGATGGCGTTCACCTACAACCCACAAGGTAGAGAGAGAGAGAGAGAGAGAGAGAGAGAGAGAGAGAGAGAGAGAGAGAGAGAGAGAGAGAGAGAGAGAGAGAGAGAGAGAGGGATGGAGGTAGTATGTAAGTAAAAGTATGCAACATATTTCTATCACCAAAAATCTGACTCTGGGGCATTCACTCACTAAAATCATCCTCCTAAAATGAGAATATGATGTGTTAGAGGCCACTAGTACGCAGCAACAAACTTTCTATTCACTTTAGTTGGATAGTGTAAGATAAGATAAGACTTTGATAGACTAAGATAGCACTTTATTGATCCCCTTGGGGAAATTCAGGTGCCACAGCAGCAATTGGCGGACAATACCAAAGAAGTAAAGTATGTCAAGTACAAGGTAATAAAGACATAAAGGAAATAGCTACTAGGGCTGAACGATTTTGAAAAAATATCTAATTGCGATTATTTTGACTGATATTGCAATTGCGATATGATTTGCGATATTAGAGGGAATGATAATTTTTACATCATTATTCTCATTTACACTGAAAAACGTATTAAAATGATTATGGTGTGATTTTTGCGGGGATCTTTACCAAACAAAGATGTTTTCTTAAGTCCGTAGAATATGACGTGTAGGCCAGGACATCTCTGCAGCACCACAATATTTAATTTAAAATGGTATTTTGACACATTTCGCCTTTAACAAATATTTGCGCCTCCTGCGATTTGAAAATTGCAGTAGGCCATATTGCGATTTTGATAACATTTTGATTAATTGTTCAGCCCTAATAGCTACTAACATAGAATAAAGGTAATGAACATAATATACAACAATAGAGACAATAGAGATGCAAATAATAAATGCAATTCGGATAGTTCCATGGATATATTCCTGAGGTACATACTGTACTGTAGTGTCCCTGTGCAATAGTCAAGAGTCAAAGGTCAAGAGTTCAAGTTATTAGTGCCAGTTAGGGATCCAGGGTCCAAGTGCTTGATAGTGCAGGTTGGGTGGAGGGTGGGGGTCTGGGAGATGGTCCAGGGACCAAGTTGTATCTGGGGGGGCAAGTTATTGTGTGTGTGTGTGTGTGTGTGTGTGTGTGGGGGGTGGGGGGGGGGGGGGTGGTGGTTATGGTCATGGGTATGGTAATGTTGATACTCAACTTCCTATCAAGTGACTGTAATGACTGTCTACTGAGTTTCAACTGAGACTCATAAAAGTCAAAAAGTAGTCTACAGATATTCAGTGTCTGGGTTAGGGTTACATAGTCTGTGGAAATGCACCAAATAGGCAAGTGACACTTTATTGAACATCTACTTTTTTGTCACCTGATAGTTGAGTGTCAACATTAGACTATCCGAATAAAGTCTCACAGAAAAAATGTCAACCGAAAAGCCAAATCCCAGGCAGATATCGCTGGATCTAAAGCTGTCAGTCACAGCGACACCAAAGAATGGACGTGGCAGCAGCCAAACATGGCAGGCGGATTTATTTTTAGAAATTAAGCCGGGCTTTGCAGGATGGATTAATGTTTTCTTTTGCTTGGCGGGGGGGGGGGGGGGGGGAGTCAATCAAGAGATTTGGTATGCCTATTAGAGCAGGGGCCACACCAACACCTCTAATATCTATTCTAATATCTACTGTATTTACAAGCAACCACAAACACATAAAAATACGAAACTCCATCCCCTATACACACACTCCACCTACCCAAACACACCACACACACATATTTTTGCCTTTTCTTAGAGGTTCGATAAAACCAAAAAGACACTTGTACATCATGAAATAACAATACAACAATAGAAGTGGGGATGAATCCTGCCTGACCCTGACCTGCTGTGTCTCTTATTCCATTCCCCCCTCAAATTTCTTACTGCCTTGATAAAGACAGAAAAACCAAAGAGAAAGGACTGCCCACTCTTCCTTGGAAACCCAAAAAAACAAAAAAATAACCCTATTCTAAATCCAGCTTTGGACCAGCATCAACAGCCCAGCATCACTATGAGGAGTGACTCCCTCCATCAGGCGGCTAATAGCCTGGCCGCGGCTGTGTTTAGCAAACATTTTCCACAGGGCGAGAGATTATGATTTATGGGGTGTTGTTAAAAAAGTGAGTGAGAGTGGGGAAATGTGAAAACAGCTGTGGCGAGCGTCTGGCACTGGAAAACAAACAGATTAGGGGGGAAAAGCCGCTGCCCGGCTCTACTATTTGTGCAAAGGAAGCCGAGTGGTGCTGGAATGTGCTGGGTGCCCAAACGGCACCAAGTGGGCCAACTGTGTGTGTGTGTGTGTGTGTGTGTGTAACTGTGTTAGAGCTGCAACGATTAATCGATTAGTTGTCAACTATTAAATTAATCGCCAACTATTTTGATAATCGATTAGTCGGTTTGAGTAATTTTTTAAGAAAAATAAGTCAAAATTCTCTGATTCCAGCTTCTTAAATGTGAATATTTTCTGGTTTCTTTACTCCTCTATGACAGTAAACTGAATATCTTTGGGTTGTGGACAAAACAAGACATTTGAGGACGTCATCTTGGGCTTTGGGAAACACTGATCGACATTTTTCACCATTTTCTGACATTTTAAAGACCAAACAACTAATCGATTAATCGAGAAAATTATCGACAGATTAATCGACAACGAAAATAATCGTTAGTTGCAGCCCTAGACTGGGTGTGTATACCTGTATTTCGCAGGCATACTGGGCGCTGTAGATGTAGTGAAAGGCCTCTTCGATGGTCTCGCCGAGAGCCACCACACCGTGATTCCTCAGTACCAGCACCTGTAAAACACACACACACACACACACACACACACACACACACGCTTGTCAGACTTGCTTAGTTGTGACTGGACATTAACGTGACAGGACCTGTGACTAATAGGTTACCACCAAAACATTTCTAATTCCATGTATCAACAAGGGCTGGGCGACTGGATGAACACATCAGGGATCGGCCTCACACGTTGCCAGTGGAAATTCCCTTGCCGAATCTTTGCCGATTTAAATTCCATTGATCTTCGGTCATTTTAAAATGTAGCCAAGACACTCAAATGAGGCAGCACTTGCAGGGACAAAAATGATGCTCAAGTTGATTTCAAATTTACTTTAAGCCAGCACAGAAGGTAGAGAAGGTAGACAAAACACAGCCGACCTTTCCTCAGGATGCTGCTTTTGTCCCGTTTGACTTGTCTTCTGCTACAGCTTCCTATTAGCAATACTATGATACTACTACTATGATACTTGTTCATCAGGGTTTTTATTTACTGCGAGAAATTAAAAGTGTAAAACTGCCCTTCCTTGAGCATTTTAAAGCTTCATTTCAATTAAAGTTATCACATCTATACCGACAATTGCTCTCAATCTACTGAAATGTTCACGTCTTGGTTCATTATATTTGCTTGCTTCCAGTGTGAATGTAGAGTGAAAAAGAAAGTACTGTAGAGATGATGCAGAAGAAGAAGGTCATTGTCAGGCTTTATGTGTGTGTGTGTGTGTGTGTGTGTCTCCTACCTTGGCTGAGGGCCCCAGGGCCTTCTGCAGCTCGCGGCGCTCCTCCTGGTCGTCCAGGCTGCCCTGGTAGTTATAATAGGCAATATCACCCAGGCACAAAGCCTCCTGGGAAATGGGCAGGATGCCGCACTTCATAGACGACACCTGGGACAGGAGGGAGGGACAGGAGGGAGGGAGGGAGGGACAGGAGGGAGGGAGGGAGGGACAGGAGGGAGGGAGGGAGGGGCAGCAAGAGAGCAAGGACGAGTAGGAGAGAAGAAGTTATGATGGGAATATTCCAGCTCTTTCTAGATCTTTTCGAGTATATCCTATTTTGATACTCTGTACTTCTTTAAGAATTTCGAGAACAGGTCTGTTTGTTCTCGCATGAAACTTAATTGCATCGCTGCAGTGCAGAGCGCCTCATTCACAAACACTTACCGTGCCAGTGTCTATTCAAGGATAATTATTCCTCTTTCTGTTTATCTCAGCTAAATCTCTCTACAGTCCTCTCAAGGTGACACTTACAGGAGCACATCAAGGCCTCTTCCAGTCACATAATTACCTCATTCGAATTTCTAAACATCTCTGAAAACAGCTCATCTCAAAATGTGACGCCCGATTATCACATTCCCCGTCAAAATGAGATTCAGGTGTTCAGAAAGTGAATTGTGGATGATTCTCTTGCGAGGCTGGGGCTGAAAACTTTATTTGTTAACTTTAAAGTGTCAGTGAGCTCGGTGGAAGGGGGGTGGGGGGTGGGGGGTGGGGGTGGGGGAGCTTACCGCGGCCGTGGCAGGAGTGTGCACGTGGATGACGCAGCGCACGTCGGGACGCATGGAGTAGATGGCGGCGTGGGGGCTGAAGCCGCTGGGGTCGACCCTCAGGTTGGTGGATCCCTGGTCGATCACGTCCCCGATGATGTTCAGCTTCACCTGGGGAGACGAGGAGAGGAGCTCGACTCAGTGGGTGTTTTCATGGAGGGGAGGGGAGTGTTCAAGTCACACTGAAATTAAAACTTTTTTGTCTTTTTAGCTCATTCTAACTATCATACCATTCATCTATTTGACAATTAATGCCAAAAAAGTGACCAAAAAATATATTTCATTGTATATTTATATCAGAAAGTCCTCACTTTTACTCACTCCCTTACTTTTACTCTTCCTTGAAAACAGAAAATCTTTAGTGTTGACTTTACTGTCGTGTACCAAGATACCAATAAAACCATCACAGCTTTTTGCACAATCCCGCTCCCATCCAATAAAACTGCCTCTCTCTCCCTAGCTGATATCCCATTTCGTTTCAACAAAAAAAAAACCATCACATAAGGAAGCAAGACGCTCTCAAAATGTGGTTTCATTGTGACTTTAAACTCCTACTGGTCCCCCAGCTCTTTGATACATACACAGCTTGCTCTTCACATCTCAACCCATGGGTTTTTTCTGTCCCATTTCTGTCCCATGTGGTTGCAAAGGCAATCAAACACACAAGATAAGCAAGCTTTATTCAGGCCAGGAGTAGGATGAGATTGGAGGAAAGCGAAGGGAAGCGTATCAAAAACACATAAGCACATCCAGATCCAGACCCACACACACACACACACACACACACACACACACACTCACACAGAGTTGACAACTCTCCAACATCAAATAGGAGGACATAAACACAACTCAAAATCAATCAGCGTGATGTCTCAAATCACATTATCAACGATTCCCCCCTCTCTGTCCGCTCCTCTCCAGGAAATGAATTGGAACATTACCAGGAAACATAATAGAGTCAGGGAGTGGACATGACGCTTCTACTATGACAGCTTCATTACCAGCCAGTTAGCAGTGATTAGATTACTAGACAGGAGAGAAAGAGTGAGGGAGGGAGGGAGAGAGATGGAGACATACAGAAAGAGCTAAGGGGAGAGAGAGAGAGTAAGATAACCAGAGGAAAAGGGAGACAAGTAGAGACAGCGAGACAGAATCTAGAAAGAGGGATAAAAATAGAAGGATGAGGAATGTCAACATAGAGCGCAGATGACGGTCTGGTCTGGTCAGTAAGTCAGTCACAGCGAAAACTAATAACGAACAGAAAACACAGCTTCCCCAGAGACTTCGGACACATTTCCCATCACCGTAACCACATCTTGTGTCTTGTGATGCAAACCAGAACCTACAAGCTCACGTTTCTCTTCACAACACCTCTCTCTTCAGCTTGTGTTATCGCAACACTGAAGAACAGCCGTCATCCAGTCTCAGGCTATTATGCAAGATACCTAGGTGTACCCCCCCCTCCCCCCAGAAAACAGTGTTTCTATTCCTAAGACACCATGGTTGTGTCCTGGCGGCTGGAATTTATTCATAAAATTGCGTCGGCTCAAGATTCAGAGTGAATTCCTTCACCAACTAAGCAAAGGGCTTCACTGCCTTTGTTTGTTCTGGGCCAACATGCCCACTTTTAAACATTTCTGTCCCTCCCTGTGTTACATCCCGCCCCGACATCACTCCCCCAAACACGTCGAATTACAGAAGCATGACACAAAAAAAAAAAAAAGCTGTTTCTTTGTGACTTTAAACTGTATGCCCTTTAAAACAAGAGGGTGGAGGCCAAAGTTTGTTGATGATCTTTGAGTCAACTCGGGCTGAAATTCCTGAGACAAAACATGAACCTGCTCAGCCTATTGATGGACATACGGGAGAGTGAGTGAGTGAGTGAGTGACAGTGAGAGAGAGAGAGAGAGAGAGAGAGAGAGAGAGAGAGAGAGAGAGAGAGAGAGAGAGAGAGAGAGAGAGAGAGAGAGGAGAAGAGAGTGAGTGACAGTGAGAGAGAGAGAGAGAGAGAGAGAGAGAGAGAGAGAGAGAGAGAGAGAGAGAGAGAGAGAGAGAGTCTATAACTGTCTATTGATCCTTCACCCGGCAGAGAAAAGTGAATGGCACCAGCTAAGCGTAACTAACCACCCTGTCTGTCTAACACTCCACACACACACACACACACACACACACACACACACACACACACACACACACACACACACACACACAGCCAGCTGTCAGCCGATCGAACGTCTACTGGGTTACATCACATGTCGGGTGCTGTATCAGTTCACCCTCTCACGTCCTTCAAAACGCTCCTCGCTCACTTTGCCCCGGCCTGTCAGTCAAATAAACCCTACAGCTGAGAGGCTCGTCCGACACACGCAGCACTTCTAAATATATATATGTAAAAAAAAAAAAAAATGCCACGGGAAGTGTCAGGGGGAATTTGAACTGTGATGCGGCTGGATGGTAAAGTGGGTGATAACATGAAAAAGGAACGCCGCGGAGACTGGAGTGCAGCAGGGGCCCGAAGATAGACTGAGGAGGGCATGCTGGGTATAGCTGAGACCCAAACATGATATCCCAGAATTCCTTTGAGGATCGTCCAAGTTAAGCAAATCCAACACCTTGGCTTTGACCCTGTGACCCTCCGATGTGAAGTGGATCTCCCTCGTGGCTCACTGGTGGGTGGAGTTGACTTAGGATGAGTTTGGTCGCTCAAACCGCCGCCTCAGCAGAAACATCAAACTATCAAACCGTCTTTTCAGATTTTTTCAAACTTCAGTGAGATAGTGGCAACGCTGAGAGACGACAGAACAAAAGATTTTGCAGACTGCAGGATTTGATCTGTCTGATGAACTCACTGAGTTACTGTACCTGGCATCACATGACCAGCACTAGTCATGACAATCAGTCACATCTAGTGCTGTTATTTTTCCATAGACATCAGTAGAAATTACTGCTGCAATATTTTTTTTAGTACAAAGCAATAGAAAACTCATTGTGTTTTTCAAATGAATGCATTAGAAACTACATCATAGTTTCTTTTCAAAAAGAAAGCAATACAAACTGCCTTCATCCCTATATTGTTTTTCAATAGAAAGCAATAGAAACGACCTTCATTCCTATATTGTTTTTCAACAGAAAGAGATACAAACGTCCATCACTGTATTGTTTTTCAACTGAACACATCAGAAACTGAATCACTGTGTTGCTTTTCAACAGAAACTGCTTCCATCACTGGGGTATTTTCAAAAAGCAGTGAAATCACCTCAGCGGCCTTACAGCTACTTGAGACTTTTCCTGAGACCGACTGTCCCTGGATCTAATTTCATTAAGAGCCGTGCATTTTTTGAGGGGGTGAATGCGTATTTCATGGTCCTGAAATCTAATTTGAAAATTTGATTGTGCGGTGCAACTGAGCGACGCCGAGGGAATGCAGATCCACTGTACAGTAATGTCCACAACAGGAGGAGAGCTGTTCTCCTTTCACTCCACAGGGGAAGAAGAGCTGCACGACAAAAAGACTAAAGACCAGAAACTGCAATACTGACTACTGCAACTTTTAAATTGTAAGACGCATTCTTCAAATCAAATCAAGTTGCATGTTGGACAAAATCTTTCATTTCAAACTCTGCGAATCAGACACAACAACACATGTCATCAGTTATAGATCATCTAAGAAAGAGTGAGAGAAAAAGAAGGAGGGAGAGAAAAGGGAAACAGTGGCTCAGACCTACAGCAGTCATCAATTTCCATTGGAATCAAATACACTGGATTCAACCTCAGAAGATTACTTGGTCGCCAAAGCCTCCACATGATGTCCTGGAATACAGTGATGGTGTTATTGTGAGTCAAACTCTGAGGGGAAAAGGTCGGGCTATTTTAGGCAAAAATCACCAGGAGATGTTATGACATGATGTCAGGGGTGGAAAACAATTTACCTCCCCACAGAGCCGCAAAAAAATGCTTAGATCTGTTTTTGTTTTATTGTGCATATTACTATATTATTTGGTGTATGAACTGCCACAGATGTGCACACAGCTTTTTCCAATGCTTTATTTTGCTGCTGCCTTGGAAGAGAAATCCTTAGATCTGAAGGGGACCAACAGGTTAAATAAAAAAAACAAAAAAACAAGGCAACAGAAAACGTGTCGTCCCTCCAAACAGTAACACATATCACCTTGTTTTTACCTGTAATTGCAGTGCCCCCCTTGGGCCAGTAAAAGTAATTTTGAAAATGCTGGAACACAGTGGCGAGATGCATCGTTTCTCCAAGTTTTGTCAAAATCTGATCAACAGTGTCTGAGATACGGCATGACGACAGATGGATAAACAATCCATATTCTGCCTCCAGGTTCAAATCACTTGGACACACAGTCAAAAATATAGCCAACAACTATAAAACTATTCTCCTGTGTGTGAGAGCCAACTGTGAGTTTCTCTATGAACGAGTGACCTGTCCTTCACCTTGGAGCTCAAACAGAGAGAGAGAGAGGAGTGAGAGAGAGAGAGAGAGAGAGAGAGAGAGAGAGAGAGAGAAAGAGAGAGAGAGAGAGAGAGAGAGAGCGAGCCAACTAAAGCCAGCCAGGCTCCAGTTCTCCACAGACAGCAGAGCCTCCTCCCTCCTGACCCCGGCACGACCTCTCACACCCTCTGTTCTGGATGACTTCCTGTTTAACCCCCCCCCACCCACCACCCACCACCACCACCACCACTAACAGACTCAACCCCATAACTACAGAGAACAGGGGATAAAAACAGGCGGAAAGACAAGAAGGGGAGGAGAGGAGAGAGACGGGCAGAAAAACACAACAGCAGCAACAGGCTGGCATCTGAGACACAAACAGGCAAAAACAAAACCAAAAGCAAACAGGGAAGCAGAAAGCGACAGACTGCAGGATTGCGTCCGTCCTGCGGCGGCGGCGGAGTTGTGGTCGTCGCTCTCACACAGACAAACTCGCCTCGCTTACCGCACAACCACAGCAAAGACCGGCTTGGAGGCAGACCAGACGCACAAACTAAAAATATTCCATCTGAAATTATGCTGCCGTCTGTATCTTATACCCTGCTGTCTACTGTGATGATGTAGAGCCTGCTGGAAGAAGCCAGTGTTTGGGGGGGGGGGGGGGGGGGGGAGTTTTATAACATGTAATTAAACTGGTTGTTTCGCTACACTTTGCAATTGCTTCATGGTAGTTCAACTAAATTCACATTTGGAGGTGTTTTTAGTATAACTTTTAGTAGTAGCTTCCAGTAGCTTCCAGTACGTCTTAGTAGTTTCCAACTTTTTTCTGTGGTGCAAGGCGTGGGCATCAGGAGCCAGATTCAGGTCAGTAAGTCAGTCAGTCAGTCAGTCAGTCAGACACTTAAAGGACTACACCAACTTTTTGGGAAATTGCCTCGTTGGTCAACTTACCCTTTAGGTGACGACAAGATTGGAAGAAAAAAATAACAACGCCATGTCTGGATTACTAAAAGTCTTTTTACAATGACAATGCTAGTTACCTACGGGAACTTAACATACTGTATGCTAACGCATTAGCATGTGCAGGACAGAGATATCTACCAGAGACACCAGAGGTGAGTTTGGTGGGACTCTGATTGTAACATGTAGGAGGTAAGTTGACCAACAAGCCAGTTTCCCAAAAAGCATGTGTAACCCTTTAACTCCTAACACTAAACAACTCTCTCACCTCATATTGAAATACGCTCGCTCATTATCTTAATCAGCAGCATTTTGCAGCTAAGTAATTTTTTTGTATTATATATTATATATTCTACGTTAGTGGCAAAGCTAGATTTCTCTTAAGGGTCGCTTTGCTGTAGTTCAACTTCTTCTAATGTGAAAATGGTGGCTTGTGAAACTAGACTTTCAAAGTACGGTAGCTTCCCCAACACTGACATAAGCACTCAAACTGAATTTGTATATGACTTTTTAAAACACGGCAAAGTGCTTTAGATCATGAATAAAAGCCAATAAGATGTAGAATTAAAAAAAGACAGACATGAATTAAAAGCAGGCTTGCTGAGGAATAAAACAAGCAAATATAATATAAAATGGCTTCAAGGATTTTGCACACATCAGTTGTAAATTAATTCAAGGCCTAGTTTTCCTCTCAGGCACAGCAGAAAGCAAGTCCACAGCTAGAGACAAACTTCAGACAGTTTAGCTCCAGATCTGCCTGCCGACCGACCCGGCAGGTCACACAGTGAAATCTGCCAGTCAGCGATATGCTGCTACATCCAGCTGTCAACAAACCCTCACCTGCAGGCACATTACACAGGTGTGTGTGTGTGTGTTTGCACAGGTGTTTAAGATAAAGTAGGGGGGGGAAGTACAGCAAAGCAGAGAGGAAAGAAAGAGACAGAAGATACTGTATCCCTCCATTCAACTGTCAGGTGAATTTTCTGCAAACTATGTGAAATGCCACAAAAATTGGATGTGAATTTAGTTGGGATTTAGGTGGGTCTGCTGGACTGAAGCGAATAAATAAACTTCCGGAATATCAAATGAAACCACATCCACCAGAAACATGGAGAGCATTTCAAGAATTTATTGGCCAAGTTGATATTGTTGTTCCTTAGTGTCAGTTAATGTTGGCCATGGTTCATGCTTTCCTCCAAAGACCAAAACAAAGAAATGCACTTGGCAATATTCTAATTCAGCAACTAAAGGCCAACTTACATACATGGGAGCATCAGGGTTTGACAAATCTGGGAAGGCGTGGTGGACAGATCTTTAACAGACATTTAACTTTTCAGAAAGTCCAAAGCCACTTTTGAACTGTTGTGAAACTGAACCACCGTCTGGTCGATCACGCCAAGCCTGCATCTTTATTTATTCAAGAAATGTCTATATTGCTATTTATCGCATAATTTCACATGATTTATTTATTGACAACAGAAAAAAAAATTCACTTCAACCAAGTAAAGCAAATTTCCTGCGATATCGAAGAATTTGTTATCTATTTTTTCCTTTTTCATTCAGCTTTTCAAACTCGATACATCTGAATTTGCATAAGATAATAATTGGATGGAAACCCAGCTAGAGAGAGAAGGGAGAAATACAGAGAAAGACAGAAAGACAGAGTGAGGAGGGAAAGAGAGACAAAGACAGATACAGAGACAGGGAGAGAGACGAGAGAGAGAGAGAGAGAGAGAGAGAGAGAGAGAGAGAGAGAGAGAGAGAGAGAGAGAGAGAGAGAGAGAGAGACAGAAATAGAAACCAAATTAGAGGGAGCTAAAGTGTGAGGAATGAGGCAACGGGGACGCCAACAAATTCTAGGCCAACCGTTCCTCATTATTACACATCTATTGACATGGGACGCCCGGCACGGTGCCAACATGGCCGCCCTCTGCACCGAAACTAGACAGAGACAAACAACCTGAGCCGCACTATTTGCTGATTTGGAACAGGAGAGCGAGAGAGAGGGGCGGGGGGGGGAGAGAGAGAGAGAGAGAGAGAGAGAGAGAGGAGGTGAGGACAGTGTGCTGAGGCTAGTGTCAATATCAGGTAGACTTTGTTAAACAAGGAGCATGACAAACACACACACACACACATATGCATATTTGCGCACACACACACACACACACACACACACGGAGAGAGAGGAACGCTCACTTCTGTAGCTATGCAACACGATGGTAGGAACCAAAACACTGAAATGCGGTTAATCTAACATTTTCCTCCACATATAATTCAAGGAAGTAAATTGAAGGAAGTAAATGGCTGATTAAGCAGAGTGGAAAAACATCAACACTGTCCAGTGAAGGACGGCCAAAACCTCTTTATTACACACACACACACACACATTTACAACCTACTTTGTTTCAGGTTAACCAAGGGATTGCTCAAGTCGAAGTTACACTTTAAAAGTGACTCCAAAATAATGTTTGTCTTTGCTGTAGGAGAAAAAAGGGGTTTGTGTATCTCATCCCTTGTTTTTCTGTTCTTTGGCTACACAAACACTGCAAAAAAATGTCCATCTTATTTTTCTTAAAACAACTAAAAAAAAAAAAAAAAAAAAACATCTCCCAAGAGTGTGAAGCTGTCACTTTTTACAATTAAATTTCTGACTAATTATTTTAAGTTATTTTCTCAAAATCAACAGCTGAGTGATTTGCCTTCATTCAATATATTGCCACTTAAGGGAGTTAGGGAAATCTGATTATATTTTATCGAGTCAAGTGAAATTGCCTCACCTGATTCACAGATGTGTTTCAACTGTTTCAAGAGAGAAAATATTTTAAGACTGAGCCCGTAATTAAATCACTTTTTAAGGCTGACACGGGACGCAGGGAGACGGGCGTGACACATAAAGAGCATTTTCTGTTAGGACTGGGCGGCTCACTCTGATTGGTTCTTACCAGGTTTGCTGCAGACGCCTCGGCGAATGACAATCCTCTGGGGATGATGAGGATGTGGTCTTGCTCTTTACTGACTCGCACCTAAAAACAGAAAAAGACGAATCACCTTTAGCTGGGAAATTTCCCACCGATTCCAAACATAGCATTGACTTGAATTTGAAAGATCAGTCCTAACTGAGTATAGTGTGTTGTTAAAATATCAGAATTTGGACAACAGGTTACACAGGATCAAATGCCATAGCAGTAAAAACTGTCGTCAGGAGCCCAACAGAGAGATCAGCTCAAATATATTCAATAAAAAGTGATTGTTTTCTTTGAATATTGAAAATGGCAACCATAATGGTTAAAAGTAAAGAGTGTTAAAGTGAAAGGGAAATCAATATTTTTTTTTTTTTTTTTTTTTTTACAGCTTTCGCATTCTTCTACGTTTGGAAGAAGCATGGAAATCCAGACACAATTCAATTACATCAAATCAATCAGCATGTATAGCCATTCTGTCATCAATAACCACTTACTATCAACAATTTTAATGTTGATATGTTGCTGAATTGTGGTTAAGTTAATTGCTTTCTTTATGTTTATCAAACCTTGTTGGCAGAATCTGCTTTGTCAAAGTCCGGTCTCCCACTTTTTTCTTTCGCGCATTTACAATTATTGGTAAACATACAATTTTCTTCGATCCATCGGGCATAAGTTTCCTCCAGTGTCACACTTGTTCAAACTGAAAGGTTTAACAACATAAAGAAAGCGATTCCCTTAACCACAGTTCAGCAAAAACCACTAGTTTTTTATACATTGTCAGAAGTTGCATTCACATTCCTTTATGTGCTAGAAGTGCGATTTCAGACCTGTTCCTCCATACAATGGCAGTGAATGGAGAGAGAATAAAACCAGGGCAGGAAGCTACACAACCCAAGGTACTACCAGTAAAGTAAGTTCAACATCATTTTAACATCTATTCCTCTAAATCCCTGTGGACCAGCCTGCGGTGTCTTACTGTGATGTAGGAGTTGGCGAAGTGCGCCCAGCTGAACAGATCCACCAGTCTGTAGAGGCTGGCCAGTTTGCAGCGGGTCTGCTTCTCCCCCTTCACCAGAGTGGTGGACTCAACTCCGTACAGGTCGTTGATGGGAGTGACCATTCCCAGACCTGGAAAAAGGGAAAAGAGAGAATGAAATACAGGTGAGGAAAAACAGACTCTTGTAAAGACAGCTTCTACATTAATTTCTATTTATTTCCAGGGGTTTAATCAGTATGTGTTGTCTTTTCAGCACTGTCTTTTCTTCACATTCATACAGTTAGATTCACACCAGGATTTGAACCAATCGCTGTCTGCTCACAAGCCTGCTTCTCTAAAATTGAGGCTACCGCTGCCCCCGTAATTACATAACCACTCATTTGAGATTAGCTCTTTAATCTCTAATGATAATAAGCTTTCTAATTTTCTGCTAACTGGAAGGTTATCAGTGTGTGGCGTTCAGCAGGGCCGCAATGTGAGCTTCATTAGTTGTGGCTCAAGACATTTCGCTGTCTTCCCAAAGCACATCGGCCAGTTTATTGGGAGAGAAACAAACTATACTGTATTGTTAAAAAATAGGCTGTTTTAAGTCTTAAATAAGTGTGAGTTTGGTTCCAAAATGAGATCTCTATTGTATATTATCTATCATCAAAAAAGTGACACCTATATTCTTACAGAAATATTGACGGCAAAAACCGCAATGATTTGGTATTGACAAATCACACACAAATCAAACACTTTTATAGACTGGATCCTCTATATATTTTAGACATATTGAATGATGCACATCTAGTAATAACTTTTTCCTGTTCATATTTGGAATAGAATTGTGTTGTGTAATGAGTAAAAACTTCTAATTGGTTTGTGCACAGAGACAGTTAATGGTATTCTGAAGACATTCTCTCCTTTAATATCTGTCCACTGAGTTTGATCCGACATCAAATTCAATTCAATCATGTGCATGCGATTAGGCAGAAATATGTACTATTTGTTGGACACTTTTATGTCACTTTCTTATTTACTGCCACGCTCTACCCATTTACCCATAAACAGGGAATGGGACTCTTAACTATGGCTGTGTTGGAGCCATGTTGTACCTGCTGAGCTACACAGGAACCACTACCCACCATCTGTCATTTTATCCAACGAGACTATCCGACACCTCCGGCTCTACATCAAACAGAGGCTGAAGGTCCACGCTGAGGTGAAGTAAACAACATCCCATCCTTTAATGCTTTGTTTACTCCCACCGCCACCTCGGACCTGCTCATTACGGGATTCTTCAGGGACGATGTTATATGGAGGAGCTAAAGGGAACGGCTATATTGCCCTTGACGTGGTAATTCAGCATTAGCTGCGCATTCCAAGGCCGTGATTG